>NC_044977.1:45539268-45551358 GCF_008728515.1 Papio anubis | reverse complement strand
TGAGCCACATAGCCAGGCAGAGCTAAAGCTACATGGACTAAAGCAGTAACTGCCAGTCACCCCGTGGAGGTCATCAGCAGGAAGGGCAGAAGAAATACGTTAAGGCCACATTTAACAACGTGCATGAGAAATCTCTGCACACGGATGAGTGTTGGGGTGGGTGGGGTGTGGGTGCAATGTGACAGCAGGAGCGAGGTGTGGCCTCAGGCTTTATAACCGGACTTGGGTGGTATAAATGGGAGGGACAGAGACACACAGCACCTCATTCTACAGAAGTGCTGCCCAGGTAGGGTAACACTCAGCACCAGCATCTCTGGACTTCTTGTGGGATTGGTTAGACAACATGGACATAAAGCTGTAATCATGGATTTCGTTCTTTGGGGTATTGAGCTTCATTTGCAAGTGATCAGGTCCATGGTTATACACATAGATTGCAAATTTGTGTTGTAACACATGCCTACCAGAGGACAAATAAGTATATGTCCTGCCGATGCCTGGTAAGAGGTTTCTTCGTTGACAACACATATATAATGAAATTCTTACTTGCAATGGATTAAATACGTATTTTGTCTTGGAAATACTTCGTAGAGTTTTATTCTCTAAAATGGTACAGGTTTTAAGTAAGTCACATACAACCATCTGAGCGGTGCTTTTCACGTCTGGATAGAAAGGAGGGGGCTCTTAGGTCATGCCTTCCTTTTTCATTGTGGTTAAACTACAAACTAAGTTTTCATGGATGTCTAAAAAATTATAGCACATGATACAATATGAGAGCGAGCAGGCTACAATAGTGAATGCCTTCTTCCATAAATTTCAGGGACAATACTAAGCAATGTCATTTTGCTTATTATAAAACAGCAGCACAAGGACAATAAAATGGGTTTGAAGCTAACGTATAAGATAAAGTCTGTCTATCTGACTATGCCAAAATAAATTAGTCTTCTGATGCTAAAGTTCAATCTTAGAGGCAATATATAAAATTTAGAGTGGAAAACTAAACAGGGCTCATTACTAGGCGAAGCAACCGCCATTTATGTTTCTTTTTATGAGCACTCCTGGCCTATTTTCCTTCCAGTTGTAAAAGCTGCATCCTAATCCAGCCCGGGAGCACAGCACTGGCCCAGAGACTCCGAAAGGCCCCTCTTAGATGACATTTGGTGTCTTCTCAAAGGTGTCCACACTCTCCCCACCATCTGCGCAGTACACCCGCTCACAACCTCAGGCTGAGGACATCTTCCCTTCCCCAACTCACTGGCTGTCTCTCAACAGCCTCTCTCACTCTCCCCTTCCTACTGAAACCCTCCTAAGCAGCGAATCATAAAACAGTAAAAATAGCCTGAAAATGGTCCGAGAGGTCTAGTTATCCTCCAGCTCCTGTCTCAAGTCCTGGTTCCCCAGTTTCAAGCAGGCAAGTTTGTCTAAGGAGCAATTTCATAGCTGAGAGGCTTTCTGTGCAAAGCTGCTTCAATCCCGGCCCGCAGCGATTGTTGTGTAAGCTCCATCTACTGAGCAGCCTCTGGAGGTCTCTCCTGAAAGAAGGTCCCGCGTGTTTGAGGCACACTGTTTTCAGCCATGCCTGAGGACCCCATCACTCTGCTTGGCCTTTCTCCAGAATGCAATGGGTACTGTGCGGACATCTTTAGGTTGGCAGAACAAATCAGTTCAGAGAAACACTAAAGAAAATAACAATTTCCTCAAAGACAAGATACAAAGCGTCTTTGGTTGGGTCCAAGTAAGAGTTTTAACACAGGGGATGAAGTGTCTCCTTAAAGGGGTGAACTAGCTGGACTGGTCCCACCCCATCCACCCAGGGCTGTCGCGTCCCTCCCCCGGCTGCGCTGCTGCCATCTAGTGGTGAGACAGGAGAACGAAGAAAGGCAGATTAAGCTTCGGAGATTCCCAGCCCTTCTTTCCACCAGGACTGGGGAAGGGAGTGCAGGGAGGAGGTGGGTGCGCATACGCTGGTGTGACGCGGTCACTTAACTCTTGCTGCTTGCCCCAGGACACGGGCTATTGACCTGGCGTCCTACTGCTCAATCTGGCTCGCTTAGGGGAGGCATCCCATCCTCGCCCGACTAGATGTAATATTTACGTGTGGATTTTAAAGCATCAAAGCAATGCAAGAGCTAAAACAAAGACGCTGCCAGTTAGTCCCGACCCCCTGGCTGCAGCCATGGCAACCTCCGCGCTTTTCCAGGACCCTCTCTCCCCGCCCGTCCTCCAAGAGGTGAAGGCGATAAAGGAGCACGTACTCGGCCCCCCACTGGATGAGGTCCTGCGGCTGCGCCCGAATGGCGGCTTTGGCAAACTCCTTCAGCATCTTCGGCAGCTCCGGCGGGATGCATGTTGGCTTATCTGTCTGAGCCATTGATTGGTTGACCTATTCTCAGGAGAAAAAAATACATAAGATGAAAACTTGGACTCATAAGATGAGAGCAATCCTGGACAGGAGGTCACCCAGCCTCTGTTTGACACTCTCAATTTTGGAGACTCCGCAAGACAAATGCATTCTATGGTTACACAACGCCAAGGTTAGAAAGCCATCTGCTAATCCCTACTTTTTGTTGTAAATACTTATGTCCTTTACATAAAAATTACACAGCCTTGTTTATTTAAGAAGTGGAGGTCAAAAAAAATCCCTAATGATATCACCCCCAAAATATTGGATGTCTCCTTCCAGAATTTGTCAGTATAAATATATATGTTTGTAAAATTTTAAAATGAGATTATACAAAACAGTTTATTTACTCAAAAGTAGATCATGAACATCTTTGCATGTCATCCAGCTCTTATTAGCTGGGTAAGAATTGTAGCAAAATTTACTTTGAACCCTCTATGAATTAACATTAGGTTATTTCCACATAAAAACAGTCATTAAACAGCCATTTGATGAGAGTCTCTATAGCTGCATGTTCTTTTCCACTCTAATTGTCAGGCGGAAAACTAGTACATTTTCTCTCAAAAAGTTCCAGGACAAATTGAAACAAAACATGAAAATCCATAAAGTGTATACAATTCCATCCACAAATAAACAGATCAAAAGATTTTTGTCTGCTTTTAGTAGAGAAAGGGACAGACTAGATATGCTAAAAAGCTGTCCCTCTTCAAAACACCTAGAGGCCAGACAAATCTCAGTACAAGCCTTTCACATTGCCTTGCTGGGCTTGCAGTGAAGTGAGAGAAATCTTCCAGTGGCCAATGAGGTGAGTAAAGTGGAACCCGCAGTGCTGGGCAAATGAAGATACTAGGGCTCATCTGGGCAAATGTAGATGGCAGGAACTTGAAGCTTTGAGATAAATGGCCAGGCAGAGTGGGTAGAGACCAAGGATTGGGCTCACAAAAGGCAAATGTCTGGACTAAAGGACTCCCCTTCTGACCTAAACTTGAGACCCACCCAGGGACTACACCCTCAGCGTGAGAAGGTGTGGCTGAAAATATCCGCCTACAGGCGGGGGTAAGCAGCAAAGAAACCTGTCTGCATTGCTGCTTCTAGTCAGGAGAGACACAGTCCCCCAGGAGTTTGTAGCCACGGACTAGTTCTAAGTTTTCAATGTATACCAGCACCAGCACGGCTGGGAAATTCCAAGACAAGAAACTAAAGTCGTCTTAGGTTGGTGGGACTTCACGACCTTTTACTTTATTTATATTCTTTTATTTGGAGGAAAAGGATGATAAAATAATGATTAATTTTAGACTTAGAAAAGTACTAGAAAAGTTTTAACAGTAATATAACCACTAAATCTGTAGAGAGGAAAAAAGGAATTTTTTAAAAACACAAAAAAGCAAACAAAACATGCCTCCCAATGTGAAATGGCATCCCAACATATACCTGCCAAGTGCTGAAGAATGTTGGTCTTAACTAGACTATAGTCTTGTTTCAGGAATCTCTCACTTGATTTTATTGGTATGGGCTAAACAGGGCTTCCGTTTCATAAATGAAAGTCTCCAGTTACATGAATGAAAGGCTCTAGGTCAGAATCTCAGAGGGTTTCTGTGAGTAGCTTGGAACCAAGCACAGGCAACTGCACATCCCTGTTTGGGTTTGGAATTAGAGGTGGTGGGTTTGGGATGTGGTTACTCTTCTTTGGAATGCATTCTCCTCCTCTTAACAGGTTAATTCTTCCTTTGGAAATCTGCTCAACCTTCCCTGACCACCCTGTCAGTTCCATTGTACATACCCTTTCAGAGCATCACTTACCTATCGTTGCTGTGATTCTTTGAGTAACATGTGCCTCTCCCACTAAACTCCACGGCAGGACTGGTCAGTTTTTGCTCACCACGCCATCCCAGTGCCTACCCAGTGCCTGGAACTTAGTGTTCAATAGATACTAGTAAAAATGAACGCATGATAGCAGTCTGTGAGGTGCTAGGTATAAAAGAATGCGTGATAGCAGTCTGTGAAGTGCTAGGTATGCCCATTGGTCCACCTGACAATTCTCCCAAAGTTATTTTTATATCCCTGTTGCTGATGAAAAAGCAGAGGTGTGGCTCCTCCGTAGAGGGCTCTGATTCCAGACTCTTGAGTCTCCCTATCACTGTCCTCCGGGTAAGAAACCGTATAATAGTATTCTGGGTACAAAATACCCACACAAATTGGCCAGAAAGCCATAATCCCCAACAGTCACGTTCTCTTGAAGATCTTGCCTTTCCCTTGCTCCGTGAACAAGGAGAGGCTCAGAAGCCAGGGGGCGTCCTGCAGGGCTCCTCGCTCAGACCAGTGCAGCCCTCGGGGCGCTCAGAGCCCTGCCCTCCCTCCACTTCCCCTCGGGGTGGCTACCTCAGGCTCGCTCCCAAACCGGCTGTCTGGCCTCAGGCGAGAGGTGTGGGGAGAGATCCAGTGCCTCACACCCTTCTTCTCGAGAAGAGCAGTAGAACCTCGGCGGGGAGGGCAGCAGCGGCCAGGGGTGACAGCAGCGGCGGGGCACGACCGCCGTTAGCGTTAGACGTTAGCGCTCCGCCTTCGCCTGGCAAACCCTGCGCGGGCTCCGCTGCCAGGTCACCCGGGGTAGGGCCGGGCGCGACGTCACAGAGCCGCCCCGCCCCTCCTGCAGCGGCGGGTTCCCAGGGTCCCGCTAGGGCGCTGCTGGGGGGAAGCTGAAAGCTGCTTTTGGCTTTGCTGATGGTGGAAGGACCAGACGGCCTGGAGGCGTTAAGGAAACCCGGGCTGGGGGCGTTGGGGGTGGGACGGAATGTGTAGCCATTGACCGTGCGCTTTTGTAGGTGAGAGAGCGGAAGTGGAACTTGATCTTTCGGCTTGTGGAAAGTGGACAGGTGAGAAGTCCTCGGGAATCATAGTAACAACACTTCTTACAATGCGTTTTTTGGTGCCAGGAATTGTTCTAAGTGCATTACACATATGAACTCATTTCATCCTTACTGTCACCCCATGAGGCAAGTACTATTGTTATCCCCATTTTTACAGATGAGGGAACTGAGCCCAGAGAGGTTAAACTTGTCCAAGATGTCAGCAAGTGATAGAGTCAGGATTTGAACCTGGGTTGCATGGTCCCAGATACCTCACTCTTGACCTTATAATGCTAAGAAAGAGGGATGGAGCGGATAGGAGCAGAGCCTGAGATGCCTGGGGACAACAGGGAAAGATAGACAATCTTTACTGGATAGAATGTGGTCACTGTGCCAGGGCACTTTTACAAACATGATGACATCAAAGTCTCACGGTAAACTCTGAAGGTAGATACTACCTTCACTTTGAAAATAAAAAACAGGCTCAAGGCTTCCAGTAATTTTGCTTGTGATCAAACAGCTGGCAGTAGGGCCCAGTGCCCAGCTTGACTCCAGGTCTTCTGATTTCAAGACTGTTTTTTTGTTTTGTTTTGTTTTGCTTTGCTTTGCTTTGTTTTGAGACAGGGTCTCTCTCTGTTGCCCAGGCTGGAGTGCAATGGGGTGATCATGACTCACTGCAGCCTTAATCTCCTAGGTCTAAGCAATCCTCCCACCTCAGCCTCCCAAGTAGCTGAGACTACAGGTGCGTGCCACCACACTAGGCTAATTTTTATATTTTTATAAACGGGGGTTTTGCCATGTTGCCCAGGCTGGTCTTGAACCCCTGGGCTCAAGTGATGCACCCCCCCCCCTTGGTCTCCTAAAGCATTGGGATTACAGGTGTGAGCCACCACACCTGGCCTCAAGACTGTTCTTTTTAAGCACCCAAGGAGGCAAGAAAAGCCCCATCTTTCTCTGCTACATCCCGTGTCACTTCACACCCATTTTAAAACTGCCCATTGCATCATCTAATCCTTCAGTCCATTTATACTACAGTGTGTATTAGTCTAAATAGATTAGTTCACCCAGGGCCTTCAAAGCTTTCTCTGGTTGTGAGATGAAAGCCTTTGTCTCTCCTTAAAGCAATTTTAAACATCAGTTAACAAGTAGGAGAACTAGATTTTTGGCTTATGCATGCAGAAAGCTTTTTGCAGCCTGTTGTCATCCATTTGTAAAGAGGCCACTCTGCTGGCATTTGTCAAAATCCTGCAGGTCCTTGCACACCTGGAGAAACCTGGATGATCTGAGAATGGCCACTGCCCACAGGGCAAGATCTGGGGATGAAAGAAACCTAGTCACTGGCTATCACCTGCCTTTCTGAGGCCTCTGTGGAGGGGCTGCCAGGTGTTGGTATAGGCATCTGACCAACAGGGTGTGCCTTAGGTTGGGAGGGAGGGGCTGGAGGCTTGAGGGCTGCAGGTGCGTCATCCAGGATAACAAGAATGCTCTGGCCACTAGGGTCTGTTCTGTATATGCACATGAGATGAAGATGTGCCAATCTCTTCCTGCTTTTATGCAGAGTAAATAATGCTGGCAGGAATGAATAATAATGATCTTTGTGCAGAAGAAGGGGTTTTTCAGACAAAGCACTAGCAGCTGGAGAGAAGATGAAATAAAATAGAATTTTAGTGTAGCAGGTTAAATCAAGGGAGGAATTTCATGGCACTGGCTGACTGAGGTGGTTTGATGTCTGTCCGTAGGAGGCCAGGTTGAGAGGCATAGGTTAGATTATCCTTGATCTGCTGGTCAATAAATATAACACAATACAGTCAAGAGAATATAATTTTACAGGGAAATGATAACACAATTCAGGAAAGTTGCTTTCTTCTAAAACAGAGGTAAGATTAGAGAGGGAGGAGCACATAGATGTTACTGGTAGTGGTCTAGCTCTTGGGGTGGATGGTGGGTTCATGGGTGTTTATTATGTTTCAGTAAAAAAATCTGTCTTAAATATTACAATAAAATCCTTTGTTACATAAATTCTTTTATCAAGTAGGCTATGTTGTTTTCTGCTATTTTCTTGTACAAATGAATATTGACTACATCCTTTCTCATCATTTCCGTTTTCTACTAGATAATTCCCATCAACATACAAACATGCTCTAATTTCTCCCATCATTTTCCTCTTCAGCTTTCACCCATTTCTCTGCTTCCCTTTATTGCCAAGTTCTTTAAAAGAGTTGCCCATACCTGCCACCTCTAATTTTTCTCTTCTAAATTTCTTTTGAATCTACTTGAACCAGGCTTTCAACCCATCACTCCACTGAAATGACTTGCGTCAAGGTCCCCAATGACATGCTGTTAAATCCAACATCATCTGTCAGCCTCGGCTCAACCTATCAGCAGCATTTGACCCTGCTGATCACTTTCACATGCTTGAAACACTTTTTTTCCTTGGATTCCAGGACATCACACTCTTGGTTTTTCTCCTTCCTCATTGGCTGTTCTTTCTCAGTCTCTTTTGCTTGTTCTTCCTCCTCTCCCTGACACTAATCTTGGAGTGCCGAGGATTTACATTTGGACTTCTCTATCTGCACTCTCTTTTTTTGATCTATCCAGTTTCATGTTTTAGATATTACATTTATGTCTTCAGCCTAATCCTTCCTAAATGCCACATTAGAATATCCAAGTGTTTTACTCACCCACTGGATGTCTAATAGGCTTCTCAGACTTAATACACCCCAACTGCACTCCAAGATTCCTCTCCAAACCGGTTCCTCCAGGCTTCCTCATAGCAGAAAATAGTAACTGTAAATTCCAGTTGCTCAGGTTAAAAACCTTGGCATTATCCTTGACTGCTTTTTCTCTCACACCTTAAATCCAATCAGAGCAAATGCTATTGGCTATATCTCCAAGTCATTCAGAATTGGAGCACTTCTCTCTACTTCCATCACCTTGGTCCAAGCAAACCTCATCTCTTACCCGGACCACTACAATGACTTCCTAACTCACCTCCCTGTTTCTGCCCTTCCCTTCCGGTGGTCTGTTCTCATCACAGCTGCCTGATCGAATTACTGAAAACCTAAGACTGATCATGTCATTCCTCTGTTTAGAACCCTCAGTGGCTCCCACCTTGTACAAGTAAAAGTCAAAGTAACCCACAGGCCCTTAAACTCTCTGAACCCATCATTTTCTCTTTTCTCCTTCCTCACTTCCCTCCAGCCATGCTGGCCATCTTATTATCCCTCAGAAAGGCCAGACCCTCTCCTGCCTCAAGACTTGTGCACTTGCATTTCGTCTGCCTGGAACATGATTTCCTCAGGTATCCACATGGTTCACTCCTTAGCACCTTCGGTTTTGTATCCAAATGTGACCTTCTAAGGGAGTCTTATCTGACTCTTTTAAGTTGAACACCAATATGCCTTCTAACTTCTTCCTTGCTTTACAATCAGTACATACTATGTATTTTTAAATTTTTGTTTTATTGATTTCTCTATATTTTTCCACTGGGATTGATTTCTCTGTATATTTTTTGCATGGGATTCTGTTTTTTTAAATTACTGTTGTATTTCGGGAGCCTAGAACAGAACTGTGCACATAATGGGCACCATAAATATTTGTTTACTGAATTAAATTCTCCTTTTTTTTTTCCTCTCCTTCCACCTTGCTTCCCCTTCCTTCCTTCTTCTAAGAGGCCCTTCTGAAAAATGATACTTCAGTGTCCTTCGGCTTTGCATGTTCGGTATCTTAGGGACTAAAGTTCTATGTGGCCAAGTAACCACAGGTCTGGCACCAGAGAGTGCCAGACTGCCTTCTCTACCATCTCAACCTTATAACAAATATCAACTGTCTCATACTAGCTATGAGCTCAGAAAGTCAGTTCTCCCTATCCTGTGTGGCTTATATTTTGGCTCACTTTCCTCAGATCTTAAGTGTGCCATTTCATAGGAGGAAATGAGAGTGATCCTGTCCCACCTGCTGCTTGGATCATGGTGAGGCTGGGGCTGAGCAGTGACGATGGGTATACCATACTCGGTACCTTGGCTCAGGTTCAGCACAATTCTGGGATTTAGCTGTGGGGTGTGGTTGTTAGACTCCCCGTGGAGCTACTCCACCCTGTGTACATAAACTCCTTTCACATATACATTTGTTTTCTTTTGCTGCATTGCAAATTACCACATACTTAGCAGCTTAAAACAACACAGATTTATGATCTGTTTCCACAGGGCAGGAGTCTGGGTAGATTAGCTTGGTCCTCCACTAAGGGTCTTGCCCAGCTAAAATCCAGGTGTTGGCTAGGGCTGTGCTCTCACATGAGCCTTAGGGTCCTCTTCCATATTCATTGGTTGTTGACAAAATTCAGTTCCTTGGGGATGTAGAACTGAAGTCCCTGTTTCCTTGCTGGCTTTTGGCCAGGGATTGCTCTCAGCTCCTAGAAGCCACTCTCAGGTCATAATGCCATGGTCCTGGAATGGCAGTTTACAACACTGATGTTTGCTTTCTTCCAGGCCAGCAGAGGCATCTGTTGTTGTTTCTTTTGTCCGTTTTTTAATGCTCACCTGATTAGATCAGATCCACCCAGGATAATCTCCCTTTTGACTAACTCACAGTCAACTGATCAGGGACCTTAATTACATCTGAAAGTTCTCTTTCGCCACATAATATTAATCACGGGAATAATATCTCCTCATATTCACCAGTCTCACCCACACTTACAGGGATGATGGGATTATGCAGGGCACATATGCCAGGGGGTGGAAATGTTGGAGGCTATCTTAGAATCCTGCCTACCACAATATACCTCTGTGAGAGAAAATGATGAGAAGGTCCGTCATCTCTCTTCAGAGTTGGAACCATTGAGATGACAGGCACAGCTACTCATTGTGATTCTGGATCCCCTCCTCTTCCTGCTATCTCTGTGTGTAGTCTTTTTCCAGAACCTAGGAGAGCAACATCTCCTATAACCCCTGAGTTATGAGAAACAAACCACAAAATTCCACATAAATGAAAATGTCTACCTAACCAGTCTACTTCTTTAAGGACTTGAGTGATTGGGGGGGAAAAAAAGGAGAATTTTTACCACTGGGAGGTGGAGTGAGCTGTGTGGACAAGGTTCCTCCCTTCTTGACACCTGTGTCTTCTGTGGCTGCCCTGATTCTCCTTAGGACTGCCCTAGCCTCAATGGCACATTTGCATACATTAGAAGGGGCAGACATAGCCCCTTGGGCATATGGCCTGACTAGTAGGTTAGGAGCTGGACTTCAGCCCACTCTTACACCTCAGAAAACTGCCTGGTTTTCCTGCCTCCAGAGCCTATTTCTATCCCACATTATTCATCTTCTAAATATCCACAACACTGCCTTGCTCCTCATCATCACCAAAAACAACAACAACAACACTTTAGTACTTGGTTTTCTATCTTCCCTTCATGAGAACTCCTGTCCTCCTATGGATACAAGTTTGCCAGCTAGTTCTCTGCCCGGATGACTCTAATCTACACCTACATTCTCAACCTCCCTGTTCAACTCAATCCCTTGTCCAAATGCCCTGGACCTCATTCAAACAAGTTCACAAAGGGCACATCATCTTCCCCAAGGCCAGCCTCAAACATTCATAGTGCTGTCAATGGAGACATCCTCCTCCCTCTTATCCCACTACAAACCTAAGAATCACCCTTAGCCACTCCCCTCTGCCTTTCCTCACACAGCCCATAAGCTTCTCACCTACAGGCCCTGTGCCTTTGTCCATTTCTTGCCAGTCTCACTGCCCCACGTTGATCTAAGCCCTTAGCGTCTTACATTCACCCTGTGTTTCAATGGTTTTCTGATCATGATCTCCTCCGTTTCCTCTCCCAGTGGTTCTCAGCTTGGGGGTAGTTTTGCATCTCTAGGATATATTTGGCAATGTGTGATGACATTTTTGGTTATCACAACTGGGAGTGGGCTGTTGTTAGCATGTAGAGGGTAGGGGCCAGGGCTGCTGCTAAACATCCTACAAAGGAGAGGACAGTCCCCCAAACAAATAATTATCCTACCCCAAATGTCACTTGTGCTGGGATAAAGAAACTCTAACCTATGTCAATTCCTCTAAGTTTCCTGAATGTTCTTAAGAAAATTGCCTCCTTACTGGAAAAAAATTATTTCCCATGTCTACTTCTGCTTAAGTTGATCTTCCCCTTCCTTTTCTATGCCAATATATCTTCCCTTTCTCTTAAGGCCTTGCTGGATAGCAAGCCCTCCGGCCTGTGTGCTGGGCTAGCCTCCATTTGTCCCGCTAGGTCCACTCTGTAGTCTTCTCTAACCTTGTGTCTGCACCAGAATAGTATCTCCTGGGCTTCCTTGCTCTCTAGTAGCTGGTTGGATTTGGCCTATTGGAGGTATCAGCAGGTGATCAGACATTGGGTACTTATTTCCCAGCTCCCAAACTGAGCTTCTTGCCTTGCCTCCATAGCCTCAGCTACTGTCTAGCACCCCATCTTCCATGGAACCAATTCTCATTGGCTCCAATAACATCATTTCCTGCCTTGCCCTTTCAGGTCTAGGGGTGGTTACGGCTTCCACAATTGCTAGTCCCTAAGTTCACCACTGTGATTGATTCGCTCAACTCTGCCCATTCTTCAGTAAATATTTCCTTAGTTAAACTCTCTCGAGTATGCCATCTGCTTCCTGCTGGATCCTCAATGATGCTCAGTCACTTGAGGATTTTCTCTTCTCTTGGCTCTCATACAAAACTTACGGTTGGGACCACTCCTCTGTCATTCGGCATGTACGCCTTGATATTGCTGTGATCCACTTACATCTAGTATTTTCATGGTTTCTAACCATGTTGCAAACTCCTGTGGATCAGGCTATTTAATACAACATTCCC
>NC_044977.1:45280916-45539072 GCF_008728515.1 Papio anubis | reverse complement strand
AGCCAAGAAATGTGGCAGGGAAGGCCAGATTAAACAATTACAAGGGAAGGACAATGAAAGTGTGACTGACCACACAGATGATAAAGAATTGTTGACTTTGTAATGTGAACTGCATATTGCGCAAAGCAATTGGTGAGGTGGAGCAG
Organism: Papio anubis; assembly: GCF_008728515.1. Taxonomy (NCBI): domain Eukaryota; kingdom Metazoa; phylum Chordata; class Mammalia; order Primates; family Cercopithecidae; genus Papio; species Papio anubis. Next base: position 45,538,926 of record NC_044977.1, on the reverse strand, counting down.
ATGTGCATTAGAAATGAAACCAACCACCCAGAATGGTCATGGTCTCTGGATAACAGGGGAGCTTTATCGACTCCATCTTTTCCACATCTCTAATTAAAATTTTGATATTACTTAAGTCAGGCACACTGCTCTATTCATTCCGACATCTGAATATCCATTTTAAAGTGGGCTAGGCTCACCCAGAGGATGACACAACTAGATTAAGAGATGGAGTGAAGGTTTAGAACATTGGATTTTTGTCCCTGTTTGTGTGACCTTCTGGAGAATCACTTGTTTCATTTATTTGTTCCTTTATTCAATAAAATTATTGAGCACCTATTATAAACCAGGCAGTTTGCAAGACATTGTTGACATATTGCTGTAGGCATCATTTTCCTCATTTGTAAATGCTCATTCTGGATCCCTAGACTATCCTGACCACTGTGCTAATGTAGCGATGGGGTCAGGCTCTAGGACCGTCAGTGCTGTGCCTCAATGTTGAGGCTGCCTCACCATAAAAGATAAGACTCTCCAACTTCATTGGTCTGTGTCTTTTTAAAGAGTGGCTCCAGATCACTGAAAGCATCTTTGCCATAAAAATTCTATGGAAATGAAATTAAGCATTTTAGTTTTACTTGTTGTAAATTTGTCCTTTAAAAACCTCCTAAGACCATTTTAAAATTAATTTCTTATTGCTTCAAAGCACAAACTCACATATAGGTATGAACTAACGTTTGATCTAGTGCAAGGCAGTAAACTAGGGTTTTTGTCAGGCCTTTCTCCCTGATTTGCAGTGTTCCCTGGCACACCCACCCCCTCACTAAGCAAAATTTAGAAGTCAATAGACACAATATTGCTTCTCCCTTGAAATCTTCCTCACACCTATTTTCAAGCATGCAAGATATACAGGCTCTTTTCAAGCATACAAGATCTGTTCCCTCCCAGGTCATCAAATCAACTCTCAGAAAAGAGTGATTGAGTGAGTTTCAGTTTCTACTCTGTCCATTTATAATGTGTGACCCAGGGAAAGTTCCCTAACTTCTTCTTCTTCTTCTTCCTCTTCTTCCTCTTCTTCTACCTCTTATTCTTCTCTTATTCTTCTTATTCTTCTTATTGAGAAGGAGTTTTGCTCCATCGCCCAGGCTGGAGTGCAATGGCGCGATCTCGGCTCATGGCAAGCTCCGCCTCCCGGATTCACGCCATTCTCCCGCTTCAGCCTTCTGAGTAGCTGAAAGTTCCTAACTTCTTTGCCCCTCAGTTTCTTCATCTGGAAGTGGGGATAACAATATCTACTTTGAGTTGTTGTCCAGTTTAAATAAAATAATGGATATAAAAATGCCCAGCCAATAGTAGAAAAGCGATGGTGGTTGTTATGAAAGCCTAGCAGGCGTGAAGGCTGGAGATTAGAGAAAAAAGTTTACCATAGCGTAAGGAGTACTCCATGAGGAACCAGGACCTTCAGTCTTTGTTGAATAGGTGGCTCCTATGGAAGGATGGGATCTTCAGATTATTAAGCTCAGAAGTGTGTATTATCTATCTGGGAGGACTGGCATTCTAAAAGGGGAAATATGTCATCCATATGCCAAAAATGGGAGAGCCCAGCACCCAGCTATAGGGAGAATGAATATGGAAGAATGATGAAGAAAAAGTCAGCTCCAGTCCACTGTGGTGGCCATATCAGCAGATGCCGCCATCAGATTACCTCCACATTCCCACAGGAAAAGTTGACATTTCCTGGTCCTTTCCAAAGAAGGCACAGTCCCACCAACAGGTCAAAATTAGTATCACAAAGAGGACTGAGAACCTGAAGGTGGAGCATGCCTGCTGACCCAAAAACAACAGACAACTGGCTCAGGCTGTGATTAAAGTTGGTTGGAATTCACAGCCAGTAGAACAACGACCACATTAATGAACTGAACTTCGGCTTACCCTCCTGTTCCAAAGTCCTTCTTCTTCCCTCCACACACACAGCCAACTCTACTACGGAGATTTATGGTGTTAGCATCTGGAAGTGTTGGATGGCCTTGATTGCTGTTTGATAAACTCTAACATGTATGATTTGAAAATATAGTTACAGGATGCAATTACTTTTAATTGGTAGGAACCCCAAATAAAAACCACATGGGCAGGGCCAATATCTATCTTTTTTACTGCTTTATTTCAAGCATCAAGCTCAGTGCTTCTTTGGTGTCCAACCATCCTGTTTTGCCTGGAGCTCTCCTAGCTTCAGCACTGAAAATTCCTGTGTCTCAGGAAATTGCTCAGTCACAGATAACAAGGGATGGCTGATCACCTGGACTTGGCACATAATAGATGGCCAATAAATTTTTGTCAACCAAAAGAAATGCATTAAATAAGTAGTAGAAGTGTAACTGGAATTATAATGCAATAAGTTATATTAACTACTTTGGATACAAATCAGCCTCTAATAGATACTGGTTTGAAGTTGAGTTTGGTGAAACCAGCATTCTAGTTTGATGATATATAGACCAGTTTAGGGCTTTCTATACCCTTTCATTTCTGTCCCTTCTTTTGACCTTAGTGTGTGTATCTGGGCAATTAGTCAGCAACAGGGCCACACAGTTTCGAACTGTCAAAACATGGCCAAACATGACTAGAATTTCTAAGGTTTATTTTCCTAATTATTAACTTTCCCATCCCATCTACGTGGAAGCTGGGTGTTTTAATATGATCCATAGCATACACTTGGGAAGGAAGGAGCATTTGTGCAATCAAAGAAATTCAACAATCCTTTACTGAGTGACTGCTCTGGGCACTGTGCTGGGGGCTGCAGGGCATTCAAAATGAGTGAAAAAGGATCCGTGCCCTTAGCAGCTCTCAGTCTAGGGAGAGGATGTATGAATAACCAGACATGAATACTTATGATATGAAGCAGATGGGTATACTATTTTAATGATTTTAATTGTGCCCTATATGACTACGGGAGAGAGAGAGATGGGTTTTGAGACATTGTGGAATGTCCACTTGAAGGAGGTAGGATTTAAGGTGGGCTTTGAAGGAAGTACAGGACTTCAAAAATTGTCTCTCAGGTGGGGAGAATTTCTTTCCAGGTAGAAGGGAGAGTAAGGGTGTGGGAATTAGTTGCATTAGGCCACTCACTACATAAACCTGACTACAGGGACTTAGCTAAACAGAGACCTACATACAAGAAGCCCAAGGCTAATGCAGAACTTCAAGGAGCCATCAATGCCCCAGGGTTCTTTTCTCTTTCTGCTCCACCATCCTTAGCCTTTGGCTTTGTTGATCTGTGTTCCCAAGATGGTTGCTCCACCTCAAGCCTCATGTTGTGCACAAGGCAGGTAAAAGGAGAAAGTAAAAAGGGTAGGAAAGAAAGTGAAGAAGGAAAGAAAGTGAAGAAGGAAAGAAAGGAAGGGTGGGGAGAAGGTGGAGGCTGTATGAGGAGGGCAAAAATTTTCCCCAAATCCCTAGCAGACGTTTTCTTCATTCATATTTCATGATAAGAAACAGGTTACATGGCCACCCCTAGCTGCAAAGAAGTCTGGGCAGGTGAGCATCGTAGCTGGACATATTGCCCTCCTGAATATTATTGTAGTTCTGTTAGTAGCAAGGCAGGGCAGAATGGATTTGGGGTAGGTACCCAGCAGGGTCTGTGCCTTTGAGCAGAAGCCTAGAGATGAGAACAGGTCAGGGATTGCTGGATAAATGAGAGAATGAAGAGTAGAATCTTGTGCCTGGAATAGAGCGTGTGTGTGCGTGTGTGTGTGTGTGTTCACATGTGCATATATGTTGAGGAGAGGGCAGGACAAGATGGGATGGGATGGGATGACTTTATAGTGTGGAGAGAATTCATCTGAAGAAAATAGTGGGAAAATATGTGCCAAATTCTAGAGATATGTGACTTTTAACCTGTCTCTTTAATTTCTCTGCAAAAGCTCCAGATCAGCCTGTTTCATGTTTCATGGGATGGTGTTCATCCTTTACTCCCATCCGCTTCCCTCCTCAGTTTCATGTTATCAAGAACCTTGGATAGGCTGGGTGTGGTGGCTCATGCCTGTATCCCAGCACTTTGGGAGGTTGAGGCAGGAGGATTGCTTGAGCCCAGGAGTTTGAGACCAGCCTAGGCAACATAGGGAGACCCTGTTTCTATGGGGGCGGGGGGGAAGAACTTTGGATAGTTGTATTAAAAATGCCACTTTCAAACCTGTGCCTTCATGTCAGTATCAGAAGATGACAGAAATACAACTTTTTCTTTCTCACAAATTTACTTCTTATCTACATTTCAATTTTACATTATTGTTTATATGTTATACTGATCGACTCTTTTATTTCCCTTGGGTACTATACAATATCAACCTTTCAGCATGAAACAATTGTGATTTTAGTTTTGTTAACTAATAATCAGGAGAAAAAATGTATACAGAAACATAATACTAATCAGAGATATACATATATATTTTTCTATATATTTCTAATTAGTATTTATCAATCTAAAACCATATTTTATACACACACATACTCCCTCCTCCCCCATGTATATTTTCCATCTATAGTAGTATTTTTTTTTTCTGGATAGACATTGAGACCTTATTTTATTGTCAATATAGTAGTTTTCTTTTCTTTTTATTATGCTTTAGGTTCTGGGATACATGTGCAGAACGTGTTTGTTTGTTACATAGGTATACACATGCCATGGTGGCTTGTTGCACCCATCAACTCGTCATCTAATGCTATCTCCCCCTTAACCCCCAACCGCCTGACAGGCCGCAGTGTGTGATGTTCCCCTCCCTGTGCCCATGTGTTCTCATTGTTCAATTCCCACTTACGAGTGAGAACATGTGGTGTTTGGTTTTCTGTTCCTGTGTTACTTTGCTGAGAATGTTGGTTTCCAGCTTCATCCCAGCAAAGGACATGAACTGATCTTTTTTATGGCTGCATAGTATTCCATGGTGTATATGTGCCACATTTTCTTTATCCAGTCTATCATTGATGGGCATTTGGGTTGGTTCCAAGTCTTTATAGCAGTCTTTTTGTGAACCAGACTTGTTCTTTAGCTTGGCAATTTCTTTTGTATCTCGGAGCAATTTTACTTTGGTTACTCTCTAAGCTACAGCTCTGATTAATTTTCCCATTGCTTGGCTCCAGTGTTGGTTTCTTTCAGGGCAATAGTTTCTGAAAATAACAACTATTCTGAAGAACCACAGAGAGCCTATCAGTATTAGGGGAAGTTATAAGGTTGTTGTTATTACTCTAAGTCAGGGGTCAGCAAACATTTTTTTGAAGTGCCAGATAGTAAATATTTTTTATTTTGCAGGCCAAATGGTCTTTGTTGCAACTACTCAACTCTGCCCTTGTAACGCAAAAGTAGCCATAAACACTAAGTAAATGAATGGGCACAGCTTTGTTCTGATAAAACTTTATTTACAAGACCCCTGCTGTAAGTGAACAGCAGAAGGAGATTCTCTCCCTTGAGCATGCGCTTTGTCTGTGTTTCTTCTTTTTGTCTTCATATCACCGTCTTTCCTCCACATTTGTCTTTACTCCTTTTTCATCATAACTTCCCTGTTTCTCACTTTCTTTTCCACATCTTGGTCCTTTCTTGTCACTTGCTGCATGACATGTCCTCCAGGATGCCTGGCAGGTCCTCCTAGTCTCATTGGATGACATCGGAAAGGAAACCTCACTCCTCCTTGGGGCCACTTGTGACAGAGAGTTTCCTGGGATGACTGGATTGCGTGTCTGGCCACTTCTTAAGTACACCTAATTCTTTGTGGGTAGCTTAAGCTATGTTTTAGTTTATCAGCTGCATCATTCCTCTGGCTTCCTGGGACCTGCATCTCTGAGGTGACTAAGGGGGTCTTTCCTTTAAAATGCCAGTGGAGATTGAGGTGTATTTGAGTGTTCTTTAGTTCGTTGAGTTCTCCTGTCTCTTCCGTGTAGGTGAAGGCTGACAGGGAACATGAGTGTGGCGTCTGTAAGGGCAACTTCCTGAGGATCTGTAGGAAATAGACATGATTTTACCTCCTGGAGATTTCCTCATTCAGGCAGGGTTTTGGTCACCACATGCTTCCCCCAAAGACAGGATAAGAGTGAATGGGCTTTCACTGCAGCAGGAAAGATTAAGAGTAGAGGTCAGGAAGAACTTTGGGGCTGTCACAACTGTATATCAAGCAAGGCCAAGACCAGGGGATATTTTGGCATTCCCTTGGAATTGTTAAAAGAAGAGGACAGGTTACTTTCTGTCCTCACTCTAAACAGAAAATAGTGTGACAAAGGAAACAGCTTTCTGTTAGAAATTTCCTGTGTAGTATGGACTGAGGGCTGGGAATCGAGATTTGAGGCCCAAATACCTTCCACCAGCTTCCTCTATGCAGACCACTCTTCAGGGTGCCGGCTGCTCACTTCAGCAGGGGAGACAGCCACCTTTCCATGATCTGAGTGATGCTGATATTCTTCTGGCTTCAGAATTCTCTATTCCTTTCTTTTTCTCTCTGCTGTGTCTTTCCCTCAGCTTTTTAGCTATGCACAGCTGCTCCATTTTGAAAACAACAGGAAAAAATAAACATTTGGAAACTTGACCATCCTGTTTAGCTACTGTCTTCTTTTCTTTTTCACTGCCCACTGCCCACACTTCATGAAGACATGATTCCTCTTTGCTGCTTCCATCCCCTCACCTGACACTGGCCCCTGTCCTGCCTGTGGTATGGTTGTATCCTCTGCTTTGCTCCCTCACCACACACTGTCTCCTATAACCCAGTTATATGCTCCTCTTTCTCTACTGAAGCTCACTTAAAACCTGCCACTTACCCAAGTTCTCCATGTCTTAATCCTCTCTGCCCCTCACTTCCCTGTGGCATCTGACATGTTTGACCCCTGTCTCCTTCCTGACACCCTCTCCCCTAGTCTACATGGCCAACATGTTCCTGTGACTTGTCTCTCTGGCCTATTGCTTCTTTCCATCATTGGCTTCACTTCCCCACTTTGCCTGGGGAGGCCCGTTGGCAAGCTGTTGTAGAAATTCAAGACCATAGAGCTGAAGGCTGGGCTAGGATGGCATTAGAGGGAAAAGAGGGCAGTGGATGTTCTTTCAAAGGCAAACACAGGGTTCATGATAGCATGGATGCAGGAAGTAGAGGAAGGGCAGGAAGCCCACAAGTCTGTCAGATTCTAGTCTGTGAAATTAGAATAAAGAACTCAGAAAAGGGGAAAAGGTGCTGGTTCTAAGGCACATTTCATTTGAGTAGAAAGCAGGAGATACAGATAGATAATTTCATCCAAAGAGGAAAGTTAATGGAAGTGGATAGAAAATCTTTTATCTCATTCGTTCTTGGTGCTTCAGCCAGTTCCTAGCTCCTTAATCAATATTCCCAGCTGCCAAGCCCTCTCTCAGCTGCTCTGCCAATTGGACATCACCGTAGTAATTGGTCATTACTAATTGCTGATTGGACATTACCACCTGGATGCCCATCATCACTTCAGACTCCTAACATAGGCGAGGAAATGTGTGCGATGGGGAAACAGCATGGGAACCAGCCTAGGACTCACGAATTCTGGGGTCTGCTGTGGGACTTTGGGCAAGTCACTTTATTCTCTACTTTTCAGTCTTCTCATTGTTGAAATGAGGCATTCGATTAAGAAATATCTTAATCACTTTCCCCATCTTTCCTCAGATTGTTTTCTCCTCTCTCTCTAGAGGAAGAATTTCTCCTCCAGAAGCCAATTTTTCCTGTTAGTTATGCCATTGTTCTCTCTCAGTTACCTAGTGTAACCTAGGAGGGTTCCTGGACTCCTGCTCCCCTCCGCTCCCTCTTTCCTGTCCACACCTGCTTCTCTCCATATATAAGGCATCAACACATGCTGTTATGTTTCCTTTCTCATTGCCTTCCACAGCTTTCCATTTCAGTCCCAGCCACAGCTTCACTGAAGTACTTCTACACTATTCTACGGACTCCGAACTCCTTCTTCCAGTCTTCTAGGCTCATCTACCTTCCGAAAACACTTCTTCCATCTTGTCCTATCCTGTCCCTTCCTTCCTTTAAATCTCTGAGTAGGGGTGGAGGAAACGGGGTCTGTGTCAAGATGCCTTGGGAGTTTTTTCTAAATACGTAGACCTGAACATAGCTCTTCCTTCCTCCACTCTGGCATTCTTATGCATCATGTGAAAAAGTTTCTCCAGGTGATGCTTTTCTCCCTGTCTCTCTCTCTCACACATCATTGTAAAGAATCCACATTATTAAAATTTAAATATTTTATATAGACTATGAATAATCCTCAAAATAACTGGTATTTCCTGTAGCATGTGGTAGCTTTATCTCATTTATTTAAAATATTGCTTTTTAAAAACAGTTTTATTGTGGTATACTGATATTTGACAAATTGTACGTATTTAAAGTGTGCAATTGATCAGTTTGACATAGGCATATACAGTTTAAAAACCATCACTGCAGTCAAGAAATAACACATCCATCACTTCCAAAAAGCTACGGTCTATTTATAACTCCCTCCTCCCTCAGCTCCCAGTCCGTGACTCTGGCCATCTCCAGACAATCACTGATCCCTTTCTGTCAGTATGGGTTACTTTGCATTTCCTAGAATTTTATAAAAATTGAATCACCTAGAATATACTCTTTGTTGTCTGACCTCTTTCACTCTCCATAATTAATCTGAGATTCATCCAAGTCCTGCGTAGTATTCCACTGTATAGATATATCATACTTTGTTTATCTGATCGCTTGTTGATGGATTTTTTGATCACTTCCTGGTGTTGGCTAATATAAATGAAGTTGCTATGAACATATGTGTACAAGTCTTTACATGAATTATATGCTTTTATTTTTCTTGGGTAAATACCAAGAGTGGAATGACTGTGTCATGTGGTAAGTGTATGTTTACCTAGTTAAGAAACTGCCAAACTGTTTTTTGAAATAATTGTACCATTTTACATTCGAAGTGTAAGACAGTTCCATTTTGCATGCTCTCCTCACCCTCACCAACACTTGATATGTTCAGGCATTTTAATTTTAGACATTCCAATAAGTCATGGCATCTCATTGAGCTTTTCGTTTACATTTTCCTTATGGCTAATAGTATTGAGCATTATCTCAAATGCTTATTGGTGTCTCTATAGCTGCTAAAGTGAGTGTCTAGTCAAATCTTTTGCCCAATTTTTAAAAGTTAGGTTGTTTGTTTTCTTATGAAGGTCTGAGAGTTCTTTATATATTCTGGACACAGAGGGATGGCAGTATGAGACGGACTTGGCCCATCATTGTTGGTTTTGAAGATGGAGGAAGCAGGACACAAGCTAAAAAATGCAAGTGGCAGGCCAGGCGCGGTGGCTCATGCCTGTAATCCCAGCATTTTGGCAGGACGTGGCGGGTGGATCACGAGGTCAGGAGTTTGAGACCATCCTGACTAGCACAGTGATGCTAGTCTCTGCTAAACCCCGTCTCTACTAAAAACACAAAAAATTAGCCGGGCGTGGTGGCGGGTGCCTCTGGTCCCAGCTACTCGGGAGGCTGAGGCAGGAGAATGGTGTGAACCTGGGAGGCAGAGCTTGCAGTGAGCCAAGATGGAGCCACTGCACTCCAGCCTGGGCAACACAGTGAGACTCTGTCAAAAAAAAAAAAAAAAAAAAAATGCAAGTGGCCTCTAAAAGCTAGAAAAAGTAAAGAAATTGATTTTCCCCTAGATCCTCCAAAAATGACACATCCCTGCTAACATATTTTAGCCCAGTGGGACTCATTTCAGACTTCTGACTTCTGGAACTCTAAAGTAATAAAATTGTGTGGTTTTAAGCTACAAACTTTGTGGTAATTTTTTACAGCAGTCACAGAAAACTAAAACAGATTTTCAATTGTTCAAGCACCATTTGTAAAGACTATCATTTTTATTCTGAATTCCCTTTTTTTTTCATTCTTGAAAATTAACAATAGCAATCGATGATATACGTATGGGTCTGTTTCTGGACCCCATTCTATTCCATCAATCTATTTGTCTATCTTTACAACAATACCACATTGTCTGGATTACTACGGCCTCATAAGTGCCTTGAAATTGGGTAGTGTAAGTCCTCCAACTCTCTTCTTTTTAGTTGTTTTGGCTTTTCTAGGTTCTGTTCATCAAATCAACTTGTAAATTTATACAAAAAAAAATAGTCTATTGGGATTTCATTGAATCTACAAATCAGTTTGGGAAAAATTAATGTTCTAAGTATTTTGAGTCTTCGCAAAATTCCATGACACTGTATTTCTCTCCATTTGCTTAGATCTCCTTTAATTTCCTTCAGCAATGTATTTTATCTTTGAGTGTATGGGTCTTACATATTTTAAAAATTAGACTAAGCCTTCAAATTCATATTTCCATGCTAATATAGTGATGTTTTAAAATTTCAAGTTCTAAATCTTCATCGCTAGGTTATAGAAATACAATTTAATTTTTACATTGATCTTGTATCCTGAAATCTTGCTAAACTCATTATTAGATCTACTAGTTTTAAAAAATATATTTCATGGAATTTTCTAAGTAGCAATCTTATCATCTTTAATACAGTTTTACCTTTTCCTCTCCAATTTGGAGGCCTTTAATTTCCTTTTCTTATTGCACTGTACATCCAGTCCATTGAACAGGGGTAGGAGTAGACATCTTGCCGTCCTTCGATCTTAGGGAAAAAGCTTGCTGTTAACTACAGGTTTTTGGTAGATGCCCTTTATTAAGAGAGCCCCTTCTATTCCTAGTTTGCTGAGAGTTTTGTTCAGAAATGGATATTGGATTTTGACAAATTATTTTCCTGCACCTGCTTAGATGATCATGTGGTATTGCTTTTCTAAATTTTAATTTAATTTTTTTTGAGACAGGATCTGACTCTCGTGCCACCATGCGAGCTACTTTTTGTATTTTTTGTAGAGATGGGTTATGCTGGTCTCGATATTCTGGGATCAAGTGATCTGCCCACCTCGGTCTCCCAAAGTGCTGGGATTACAGATGTAAGTCACCATGCTCTGACTGGTATTGCTTTTTCAATATGGCATATTAGTTTCCTATGGCTGCTGTAACAAAGTAGTGCAAACTGGGTAGCAAAATAATAGATATTTATTCTGTCACAGTTCTGGAGAGAAGTCTGAAATCAAGTGTAAGAATGGCCATGCTCCCTCTGAGACTCCAGGTAGAATCTTTCTTTGCCTCTTCCTAGCTTCTGGTGGTGGCTGTCAGTTCTTGGTATTCTTTGCTGCTGCGTCACTGCAATCTCTGCTTCTGCCATTACATTTTTCCCTATGTGTCTCTGTTTTCATATGCAGTTTTTTTTTTTTTTCTTATCAGGACACCAGTCATATTGGATTAGGGTCCATCCTAGTGATCTCATCCAAACTTGATTATATCTGCAAACACCTTATTTCCAAATAAGGCCACTTTCACAGCTACCAGGGGTTAGGACTTTAACATACGTTTTCGGGAATACAATTCAACCCAAGTGGGAGAAACCCACTTGGTCATGATGTATTATCCTTTTTATATATTGTGGATTTTATTTGCTAAAATTTAATTAAGAATTTTACATTGCATTCCTAAGAAATAGTAGTCTACAATGTTTTTTTCTTATATGGTCTTTGTTTAGTTTTGGCATCAGAATAATGCTGGCTTCATGGAAGTTGTTGGGAAATATTCCCTCCTCTTCACTTTTCTAGAAGAGTTTTTATGGAATTGATATTATTTCTTCCTTAAATGTTTCACAGATTTACAAAAAAAAAAACATATGAATCTTGAGTTGTTTTGTGTGTGGGTGTGTGTGGGGGAAGATTTTAAGCTACATATTTAATTTCTTTAGTAGATAAATAGCTATTTAAGTTAGTGATTTCTCCTTGAGTGAACTTTAGTAGTTTGTGTCTTTCAAGAAATGTGATCATTTTATGAAAGTTGTCAAATTTGTCGGCATAAAGTTGTTTATAATATTCTCTTATTATTATTTTTACATTTTGGAATCTGTAGTGATGCCATCTCTCTCATTCCTGCTGATAGTAATTCGAGATTTTTCTCTTATTTTCTGATCAGTCTGGGTGGAAGTTTTGTTATTTTATTGATCTTCTCAAATAACCCACTTTAGTTTCATTGATTTTTTTTGTTTTCCTGCTATTTTATTGCCTTCTGCTCTGATCTTTTTTATTTCTGTTCTTCGACTTTTATTTCACTTGCTCTAACAGTAGAATACGAGCTTATTGATGGGAGATCTTTATTTTCAAAATAGGTATTTAGCATTATAAATATCTTTCTGCTTTAGCTGCATCCCACAGATTTAGGCTGCATTAGCTGCATCCCACAGATTTTTATAAAATGTGTTTTCATTTTTATTTACTTTGAGAGTCTTTCTAATATCCCCCTTTGAATTATTTTTTTGGGGGGGCCGGCAGGGGACAAAGTCTCACTGTGTCACCCAGGCTGGAGTGCAGTGGTACAATCTTGGCTCACTGCATCCTCTGCTTCCTGGATTCAAGCTATTCTTGTGCCTCAGCCACCAGAGTAGCTGGGATTACAGGCGTGTGCTACCATGTCCAGCTAATTTTTGTATTTTTAGTAGAGATGGATTTTGCCATGTTAGTCAATCTGGTCTCGAACTTCTGGCCTCAAATGATCCACTGGCCTCAGCCTCCCAAAGTGTTGGAATTAAATGTGTGAGCCACTGTGCCCAGCCCCTCCTTTGAATTCTTAGTAGCTCATGTGTTATTTAGAAGTGTGTTATTTACTTCCCAAATATTTGGGAGTTTTTTCTAGATTCTTTTTGTTTTTGATTTCTAGTTTAATTCTATTGTGGTCAGAGAACATACTCTGTATGACTTTAAAAAAAAAACAAAAAACTGAGGTATAATTTATATAACACTTTGCATGATTTTAATCCTTTTAAACTTATTGAGATTTGTCTTATGGTTTAGCATATGGTTTACCTTGATAAATGCTACCTGTGCATTTGAAAAAATGTGTATCTGCTATTATAAAGTGGAATATTCTATAAATGTCAATTAGGTTAGTAGGTTGGTTGATAGCATTGTTCAAGTCTTCCATATCTTTACTGATGATCTGTCTCCTTATTCTATTAATTACTGCATTTTACAGATATTAAATTGTCTAACTATAATTATAAATGTTTCTATTTCTCCGTGCAATCCTATCAGTTTTGCTTCATGTACTTTGAAGCTCTCTTATTAGGTACAAACACTTTTAGGATTGTTATGTCTACTTGAATTGAAATATCCCTCTTTATCCCTGGTAATATTCTTTGCTCTGAAATCTTCTTTGATATTAATATAGCCATGAACATTTAACATTTTGATAGAAATTGCCAAATTTCCTCTCAAAAAAGTCTGTGTCACTACATCAGGTATTCCCCCATTCTTGCCTGTATCTTGAGATTTTGATATGAACCTTCCTCTAAACATGTAATGTTTCTTCTGAGTTGGGATGAGCTAATGCCTTGCCAGGCCACTGCTTCTTTAACTGCACAATGGTGGCAATTAATAGCAGCTCTGCCATCACATATGTGTGTGGGGGGGGTAGGGGAGCAGACCAGGGGTTAGGAACAGGGTTAAGGGGAAGGAAGATTTTGAAAAGACAAATGAGAAGCATTTTCATTGTCAGAAAAGGCATAGGCAAATGGGGCATCTTAAGCCAGTTCAAGATACTAGGGCCAGATGAATTAGATCTCAGGGCAGTGAACTTGCGATGTCAGAGTCACTACAGAGGTCTGATAGATGTACTCAAGGTTGGAGACAGATCTGATAGGTGTATCCAAGGTTGAAAACAGGTACTTTTTTTAAATGGGTGAAAAAAAAATTAGACTATTTGTGTCAGTGAAGAACGTGATGAGTACCGGGAGCCAGAAAGTGTTCACTAAAAACTAATTTAATTCATTTTATTTGCTGCTAGGGTTACCCAGTTGGTGGATCTGCCTTGGCCCCAAGAGAGAGGTGGAACCAAAGAGGTTACTGGAGACAAACAGATCCAGGAGATGCTGTCTGATGGGCTTCGGGTCATCAACTTCAGACCAGTACCTGGTTTTCCTATTAGGCGTGTTTTAACACATTAGGTCAGTCCACCACTTCTCCATCTGTCTGGATGAGGCAACAGCAAAGAGCGCTCAACAGACCTTATTAAGTACTTAGGTCTAGAGACCCTCTGGTGGGCTCTGCAGTCACTAGAACCATATACAGACTACTTGCTAATTATTGTTGAATTATTGCTTTAAAACCGATGAGCACAATACAATCACCGCATTAATTATCCCATACAGCATCTGTTTTCTTTTTACAGGCATCCCCACTCCTCCCCAGCCCCTCTCCCCACTTTAATTGAAATTCAGCTTGCTGTAACACCTCCTTTCTCCTGGCCAACTGGATGTCTCCATTCACATGAGGGAGAAGAACAAAACCGAGAAGGCCCCAAGGATTAGAGAGTTTTGACAGCTGTCCAAGAGGAGCACGGAGATACGGGCCAAGTACGGAGGCGGGACAGAGACAAACGAGGGACAAGAGAGTGACGGAAGGAGGGAGAGGTAGGCAGGGAGACATCACAGGAGCATTAAACTGGACAAAGAGTCACAGAGACAGGCGGAGAATTTTTTTTTTTTTTTTTTCAGACAGAGTCTCGCTCTGTCGCCCAGGCTGGAGTGCAGTGGAGCGATCTCGGCTCACTACAAGCTCCGCCTCCCGGGTTCACGCCATTCTCCTGCCTCAGCCTCCCGAGTAGCTGGGACTACAGGCGCCCGCCACCACGCCCGGCTAATTTTTTGTATGTTTAGTAGAGACGGAGTTTCACCGTGTTAGCTAGGATGGTCTCGATCTCCTGACCTCGTGATCCACCCGCCTCGGCCTCCCAAAGTGCTGGGGTTACAGGCGTGAACCACCGCGCCCTGCCAGGCGGAGATGTTTAAAGGGGTGCTGAAAAGGGGAAAAGGATGAGAAAAGATAAAAAGGAGAGAAATTGTGGCGAGCTGGTGAGGAAAATGTGAGAGGTTCTGGAGGGCAGGGAGACAGAAGAGAGTTCGTCAGGAAGGAGAGGAAGAAAGGCCGGCCCCTAGGGACAGGTCATTCCAGCCTGGGGACGGATCTGAAGATGCGGAGAAGGCGGGCGGGCAGCCTGGTGTTCCCCTCACACACCTGGGAGTGGAGGGGGCGGAGGAGGTGGCCGCGGGGCCGGGAGGAGCACTGGCGTCGGGAGCGGAGAAGCTGAGCGCGCAGCGCCCGGGCCGCAGAGCCCCTGGACTAGGCTGGCTTGCGCCCTGCAGCCCCGGGCTCGCCCGGCGGCCCCGCCCCCTCCTCGGCCCGGGCTTTTCCTGCGGAGCTCAGGAAGCCGGCCTAGCACAGCCTCCGGACTTGGGCTCCGCTCCCCGGGAGGCCCGCGCGGGGCCGCTGGGACAGGGGGCGTCGGCGCCGCCGGGGGCCCGCAGCGAGCCCTCGGCCTGGGCCGGAGTTTCAGTTCAGCTCGGCGCTCCCGGGGTCATTGTTGGCCGCGACTGAGGGAGCGGGAGCCGGGGAGGAGCTGGGGAGGCGGCGGCTGGAGCCAGAGAGTGGGGAGCGAGCGAGCGGAGTGGGAGCGAGGAGGGTGGGAGACAGGGAGGGTGGGAGGGAGGAGAAAAAATAAATAAATAGGAGAGAGCGAAACAGGGCTGAGCAGGCAGACTGGCGGGCAGGAGAACCAGCTGCTTCTGCTGGGGGAGAGCGGGCGTTCAGGCAGCCCGTACCCCAGCCCCGGGCCCGGGCCACATGCAGACAGCAGGCGGCCAGCGCCCTGGGGAAGCGGTACCATGGGGAAGCGGTACCATGGCGGAGCCGGCGGCAGGCCCGCCGCGCGCCTCCGCCTGAGGGAGGCTCGGCGTCCTCTGCCCCAGCCCCGCCGCCCAGCGCCTGCCCTCGAAGCCCCGCGGCCGCCCGCACCCTCCTCCCATCAGGCGCCCAGCAGCCCTCGGCCCCAGGCTTCTCCGGCCCCCGGCTGCCCGCGGACGCCCTCCCCAGTCATGAACCCCCCATGAGGGAGCAGCGGAGGAAGGAGGAGCGGCCGACTCGGACGTGGACGCCTTTTTCCGGACAGGTAAGCTGGGCAGGGCGCGGGGGGCCGGGGCTGAAGGCTGCTGCCTCGGACGCGGCGTCTCGGACAAGTTTGGGGAAGGAGGGCTGTTGCTGCCGCGTGCGTGTTGGGGGCCAGTGCCCCCTCGGCGTCGGGGCGGGAGTTGCCGAGATTCTGGTTGTTATGGCAGTGCTGGCTGCGTTTGGGGAGGGCGTGGGGGCTGGGAACTCCGCGCCCCTCCGCCTTCATCCCAGTTGCGGGAGTCCGTGTTGGGGAGGCGGGAGGCGGTCCCCTCGGGCCGCCTTCTCCCGGAGCGCGGGGATGGGCGGTGTTGGCTCACTTTGCAGCGCGCTGCTCCGGCTACCGGCGTCCCGGCCCCTCCCTTGGCTCCCCCTCCCCCGTGCCTGTCAGCGGGGCTCCCGGCGGCAGCCCTGGGCCGGCACCCCTCCTCACCATCAGGGGCCCGGGGCCCTGATGTGCACAGAGGGGCGGCGGGGACCCGGAGCCGCGCGGGCTGCAGACTGACAGGAGCGGGGCAGACGACATCGGTCTCGCCTGGTGCGTGTGGGGAGCCTGCCCCTCTGACTTGAGAGGCAGACCCGGCTGGGAGGGCGGTGGGCGCCTCGGACCTCCCCTTTGTCCTCCTCTTCAGTTCTGGGAACGGAGGAGCTATTCATAAGAATTACTCATTCCTGAAGTGTGAGTTAGCGTCCCTCTCATACACACCCACTAAGTCTCTGCTTGCTGTGAGGTGTAGAGCCCTGAGATGTCTTTCTAGATCTTTGCGCCCCTGCCATCGTCCATGTCCCGGGTCCATTGCTCCTCCTGCTCCCTGGCTACACAGTCCCTCCCTGGAACCGGCACTGACCATCCTCGTTTTCCACCACCTGTGACCCTGTTTCTCTGATGGCCAGGGATTCCCCATCTCCCTGTACCTGTGGCTTCCACCAGCTTCTGTGTGTAGCTCCCCATCTCCCCACATGTCTGAAACCATTTTGTCTGGAATCTTTGTCCCAAGGAGTCCAGTAAGTTACCGGGGCCCCATGCATCTGCTGTCCCTTTTGGAAAGTTGGATTAGAGGACATGAACTGGTGGGAGTCAGGGGTCAGGTTAGCTCTGGAGGGTCTCTGCACATCCATCTGTTTCCTAACCCTGTTACCTTGCCCTGGAGGTCATCTCTAGGGAAGGGGGTGGGGTGCTTTGTGGGGGAGACTTGTGGCTTTGGAAGTCAACACTTGATTGGATCATATGTTCATTCTCTAGTTGATGTGCAGAGGAAAAAGCTGGAGGACAGGAGCTGCTGCCAGGGTCTGGGGAAATCAGAGGGAGCCCCTGTCATTCTATTCTGCGTCCCAGGTCTAAGCCTACCTTCCTTCTCTTCCTCCTTCCTTCCCTTCTTCCTCTTCCTGAGACATGGATTATATTTTCTCTCTCTTCTCTTCACTTTTCTTTTCTTCTCCTCCTCCTCCTCCTCCTCCTCCTCCTCCTCCTCCTCCTCCTCCTCCTCCTCCTTCTTCCTCTCTCTCTCTCTCACACACACACACACACACACACACATACAAACAGCCCAGCACCCAAAAGCATGGATTCTAAAGAGGTGGACTCTACGGACAAGGTTCTGGGGGCTAAGTAATATCCAGAAATACCCATTATGAGGCAGAGGAGGGGAGATACGGGAACTTATAACTGGGACTGAAACATATTGACCAGTCAATCAAAAACCCAGGTGACCCCCCTTGCCTCCCCGCTGAGGCAAAAGTCTGCATTTTCTTAGCTCTGGGGGAGAAATCTTGAAGTGTGAGCCTTTCCACCTTCCCTTTCAGGACCCCACTGTTACCTTTTGGTGCCCACTCCTCTTTCCCCTTTTGTATCATCCAAACACTAGGTCCTGTCCATTTTCTGTCCCAGGCACCTGTAGCAGAGCTCAGTTCCTGGAGGCTTGCTTATTTCTGACAATAAATTCACATGGTGTTAATGGTGTTAATGGCCAATAATAGTCCAATGTGTTACTTTTCCCAGGGCCTTTCAAAACACAATGTGTGGTGCACATTATCTAACCCTGGCTCCAAACACAGAATAAATAGCAGACTGGGGTCAGTTTCCTGTGGGACTCCTATGTTGGGGATATTCTCCTTCCTCCTTGGGCAGCCCAGTGGCTGAGCTAAGTCTGATGTGCACTTAGTATCAGAGAAAGGTTAAGTCCTTAGTGCATAAGGCTGGAAATGACTGATGACCTGTAATATGTTGCAAGAGGGGGTAGGTCAAGGACTACACCCACCCTGTGTGGCCCTCTATGCTTGGCTCACTGACTCTCACCACACTTCTGGTCTCTAGCCTAGGCCCTTGCTGGGGATTCTTCTTTTTTGTTTTTTTGTTTTTTGTTGTTGTTGTTGTTATTGTTGTTAATTTTTATTTTAGGTTCAGAGGTACATGTGCAGGTTATATAGGTAAACTGTGTGTCACAGGGGTTTGGTATACAGGTTATTTCATTACCTCAGTAATAAGCATAGTACCTGATAGGTGTTTTTTCTGATTTTCTCTGTCCTCCCATTGTCCACCCTCAACTAGGCTCCTGTATTTGTTGTTCCCCTCTTTGTGTCCGTGTGTTTTCATTGTTTAGCTCCCTAATACCAGGGTTACCCCTTTCTTTCTGATGGAAAATTTTGTATGCACAAGGACCAAACTGGAAATTGCTTTGTCAAAATTCTGGCGTACTGCGCTTCTAATTAGGCATGTTTCAAATTATTCTGTCATTTTGGTTCCTTTCTTGTCCTCTCCTGATTATTTTGGTATTTCAATCCCTTGACCAATTGGTTAGGCTAGATTCCCTAAATCTCACTTCCCTGTATGCACATGGACACAGACACCCTACCCTACCCAGCCTGCTATTCTAGATTGGTAGACTCCAGATTCTCTTCCTGGGAATTCTCTGTGCCAAGCCTGAGAAAGTGTGTTACAATAATTTTATTGATCATACTTATGAGGCAGAGGAGGGGAGATATGGGAACTGATAACTGGGACCAGAAACCAATTGACTAGCCAATCAAAAATAACTATTCGGTTCTCACTAGAGCCTTCTGCTGTCCAGGGTGCTGTGGAACACAAAAGAAATATTCAAAGTGGTCTCTGTCCTCAAAGAATTTTTGAAGAAGATTGACAATTACTGTTTACTTAGAGATTAATTGCTAAGTGTTGTGGTGCTATAAGTTAAAAAGTTGGCAGAACTACAGAGGAGGTGGAACCTAGGGTGGTCTTTGAAGGGTGAATGGAGAACGGGCAGTGGCACATGGGAGTTTGGGCATTGAAGAGCCTGGGCTGACACAGAGGAAGATGTAGGTTAGTGAGGAGTGGGAAACAGGATTGGAGAAGTGGGGCAGGGTCAAATAGGGAGAATCTTGAAAGCACAAGAGTGGAGATTGGATTTGATTCTGGGGCAGTAGGGAGTCATTATGGATTCTTGAGCAATGACACATCATGAAGAAAGTGTTTGGAAAGGTTAATCTGGGGTAATATGATTGAAAAAGTGGACAAAAGTAGAGTAGAATCTAGGGAGATGCAGAAGTGATCTGGAGCTGAGGGGGAGGAGCCTTGGTCTGGGTTGGTGGCAGAAATGATGGGGAGTTGGGGATGACCTCGAGACACATTTTTAGAGGTATGAATGTGGGGACTTGTTGATAATCTACTGATGGGGGAGAGGAAATGAAGTCCATGAGGAAACTGAAGTATGTGGGTTGAGGAGCCCAGAGGACTGACAGTGTCTGACTGATGGACAGGTGTGGGCTGGTTGAAGACAGGAACTGGTTTTGCAGGGCAGATAATGATGTTAGCTTTGGACATGAAGCATGGGGGGCGACTCAGGGAAATCCAGGTGGAGTTGTTTTGTCAGCAGTTGGAAATGTGAGACCCAAGACAGGAGCATGGCTGGAGGCTAGGGCTGTTGATGTTGATTTGGAAGGTTGGATGCAGCTGAAGTTTTGTGAATGCATCTGCTCTTAGAGGGAAGGAGTAGAGGAAGAAAGGGAGGGGCGCAAGTTAGATTTTGGGGTAGAAATTCTTATTGCAGAAGTGGCAGCAGAGGAGACTTGATCCTGGAGACCCCAGGGAGTCAGTGTGGGCTCTGATGTGATGACAGGCTGCAGACAGGTTGAGCAGGAGGAGTGCTGGGGCATGATGAAAGGAAGACCCTGCGCGCTCCAGGAGCACAGGATTAGAAGAGATGTTCAGTGGAGGGATTTGCGGTGGTGAGTGGGAATCAGCTACTTGCAGAGTTTATCAGTGAAAGGAAAAAGAGGTATGTGCTTAGCCAGAAGGGATGTTAGTATCCAGAAAAGGAATTTTTGTTTTTTGTCAGAGTCATAGCAGGTTTGGAGGTGGCAGGGAGAAAATGTGTGGAGATAAAAAACTGAGGAGGCTAGAATGAGTGTAGAGTTTGATACCTGAAGAAATGAGATAAGAATCGGTTTCCTAACAAAAGTAAGAGCTTAGCTTTGGTGAGCAGCAGAGAAACCTTTTTCTTTAAGGCGCACAGGAAAAAAAGTAAGAAGATAAACGAAAAGAGAGTGATGTGGAGATATTTTCTACCTCTGTCCTTCTGTTGAGCATTGCTTCTGTGAATCTAGACATTTTCAGTTGAAGTGTTTGCAGTTACTTGGGCTTTGGCCAATCTCAGACTCAACTCTGTGTTTCCAACTCCCCAAACTAGCTCTTCCTGTTGACTTTCTTAATTCTATAAGTGACATCTTCACTCTCCTAGTCATGATATTTAAAACCTTGGTATTGTCTGTGAGGAATCTCTCTCCTCCACAAACCCTGTTGGATTATCTTTCATAGTTAGCCCTTGCTGTTCATCCACAGGGCATGGCCCCAGGACAGGCCCCATATGCCCCCCATGGACTCCTTTCCTGGCCCTCATTCTCATCCCTCGGAAGCTGTTCCCTTAGCCCCACTCTAAGTTGGACCTGCAGACACTTTACACTTCCTAAAGCACTACTTTCATCACACCACTGCTTGCTGCTTGGACCTTCAGTGAACCCCTAGTGCCTTCAGGGTCAAGTGTTGACCTCACAGCTCAGCTCCAGCCAGGCTGCTCTCCACACACTGCCCAAGGGCGCCTGCATTCACAGTCTCCTTGGATCAACCACCCCGGCACCCTCCAAATCCAACACAGTCTTTAAGACTTGAGCCCTACCTTCTTCTGGGAGCTTTCACAGCTCACGATGACAGCCCTTTGAATTACTCACTGTCTGTACTCATTTTCTCACTTCATCGGTATTGTATTGTTATTTAGCCTTTTCATACATGAAGGCTTGTCTCCCCCATTGAAGTTATTTGTTCTTTGGAGGTAAGAAAAAGGATCTTTTTAAAACCTTGAGATTAATCAAAAAACATCTCCTCACAATATAAAGCAAACACAGCAAAAATATAAGCAGCTATTGAATCTAAGTGATGGTTTGTTTGTATTCTCTGTATGATTCCTTAAGCTTTTTTCTTAAATAAGAACCCTATCACATCTAGATAGGGAAACTTAAACTGTTGTCATGTCCAGGTCATATAGAAGGGAGATTTTGGAATAACAATCTATGTTCACACGCAATTCTTTTGAGTAAATATCACCACCCAGTCTGTACATTGCCAGGTACCTAAAAAGGGAGGAGTCTCTTACTTCCTGAGCTTTCTTTTGCAGCAAAGGAAAAATATCTCTCTCTCTCTTTTTTTTTTTTTTAAGTTATGCTTGATGCTCCAGAGTGTAAACACGATGCTTAATTTAATGCTTATTGTCCCGTTTTGATCTCCTCCACTTTCACCCTTTATGAACTGGACTTTTGGTCACCCCATTTTTCAGGAGCCCTTGGGGGAGTATTGGGAAGACTTTGTGTTTCTGGAAAGGGAACGTTGTTAATGTTTCTAATGTATTTTTATAGACTATGTCTACTATTAAGATATTTTAGAACATATCAGTGACTTCCAGACCCCACAGCATGTAAGTGACAGAGCCAAGTTTTGAAGCCAGGCCATATGGTGCCAAAGCCTATCTCCATGCCAGGACACCATTCTTTTTCTGGGTATCATCCAGCTTTTGTTCGTAACAGTGGCACTAAGTGTCTCTTTATTTCCTAATTCCAAATAAAACCCTCTTGTTTGTTTCACATGTATTTCTAGACAAGGACATTTATTTTTAATTTGAAAGCTTCCTTCAAAATGAAATAATCTAATTTTCTAAATATGTTTTCAAGAACAGTATGTGGCTACATCTTTTTAAATCCCCAATTTTCAGGAGGCCATGTCATTTTTTAACATAGTTGTTACAGTAACAGTCAGGGGCTGAGGTTTGGTGTGAGTACCTTTGTTTTAGGTGCCATCTCTGCTGGCTGTCAACAGGTGACTGATAGGCTGAGGGGCAGCACTGTAGTGAGTCCACGCGCTCCACACGGTACAGCTGAGGACACCAGGAGTAAGTAGACCACATTCTACGGCACAAGTGCTTGTCGTAAAGAAGCAGACTATTTATTTAGAACAACAGAAGAGCAGTTATTTTACTTTCTAAGACTTGCTGCCTAAAGGGTGGATGACGACCTGGAAGCAAGGGCATCACCTGGGAGCTTGTTAGAAATGCAGGATCTCAGGCGCCCTCCTTGCTGAATCAGAATCTGCATATTTTTTTAAAAAGCCTCAGGCAATTCATTTGCACATTTTTAAAAAGCTGTTTTAAGCCTGTGAGTGTGTGTTTGTGTGTGCTTATTTCCTTTACTACTTCTATGAAAGGACATCCTTTGTCACTTAGGTTAAACATTCTGCCTTAGACTTGTGTGGCCTTCTGTAGGCACCTAACTCCCTTGAGTTCGGTTTTTCTTCTGTTAAATGAAGAAATTGGACCAGATAAACTCTGTGGTCTATCTCGGTTCTATGGTTTTAGTAAAAATCCCTAAGCAACAGAGCTTTGTAACAGTTTATTGCTTCTATTTAAAGCCACCTTTGGGCATTTACACATTTTTAGCCCTGTCTGCTTTATCCTATATCCAACTGCTAAAACCCAGTCTTCCAGAATGTGACCTACAGCCGCTTCCATCAGACTCACTTGGAGACATTGTGAAAATGCAGATTCCTGGGCCACAGCTTAGCCTTCCTGAATTGGAGTCTCTGGGGACAGGTCCTAGAAATCCACATCTTTCACCTCTGCGTTAGAGTGCAGGTATTAACATTTTCTTGCCACTTTCTAAATAGAAAGATCTCTAGGGGTTTTCTTCTCTCATTACTTTCTCTTGTTTTTTAAATTCATGTGCTCCCTTGGTGCCTTAGAAAAATGGAGGCCCAGTGGAAGAAAGGAGAATGCTGCGAAAGGAAGCTAGTTTGGAGAGGGGAGACATTGACTTCGTGGTAACAGCCGATGATTTGAATGAAATTGTTTAGAAAACATACCAGGCTGTGGTACTGAAATATATGTAGAGAACTGGTGAGCTATGGGTTTGGGGGAGCCCCGATATATGTAGGATTGGGAACCTGGTCACCTCGGAGCACTGAGGGATATAAAGGGAAAAAAATGAAATACATTTAAGTGTAAGAAGGTATGTCTGAATAAGGCAGCAAAGTCTTCTGGGCAGTGGGAGGAGAGAGCTAGCTGCACAGAGGACCTAAGGGTTCAGCTTCAAGGACTGCTCAGAGTTAGAGGGTGGGAGGAAAAGAGGAGTTAGTGAGTCCTCGCAGGAAAGCTTGGAGAGGCAGAGGAGAGTGAGAACAGCAGGAGAGAAGAGCATGGAGGTGGTCAGACACTATATGCCAGTCAGTCTGTCTCCAGAAGGACTCGTGCACTTGGAATGAGGGTTTAGTGTCTTTAATCATGTCACGGCAGCCAGATTATAGGTGATTAAAGAGGGGCAACAGGAAGAGGAGCAGAGGAGGGGAGGGTGACGGGGCCTGTGATTGTGGTGATGTACTACTCACACTTTTGCAGGACAGGGGAAACACTGGGTCATTTCGAGGGAAGCGGTCTCCTCGGTGGAGGGGTGGGTATTCACCCTTGGTGCCTGTACAGTGCTTACAAGGTAGTGCCTGTGAGGTTGCCAGCTCGGGAAGGAAGTGATGTGGGTGCGATGGGGGAAGATGGTTGGTAAAGACACAAACATTCTCGGCCAGTTGGCAAACATTGGGAGCAGCAAGCTGGAGGCAAACAGATGTCAGTATTTAGCAAGATGTTAGGACATTTTGGAAGCAGGAAGGCCCTTCTTTCAGCTCACTTCCAGGAGGGATTGGTAATTTTCTTCCTCACTTGAACTTTGTCAGCTACTTAACATAATTCAAACACACTGTAGCTATATATGGCAGATGGTCAACTTCTCTGGGGAGCTTAGATCACGGGCACCATCAGGTCAATTCAACAAGCATGTCTCGAGGGTGTTCCGTATGTAAAGCACTGACTTTGGCTAGTAGGGATCAGGAAAGCTGGGCCTGCCCTTTAGGAGACATGGTTCTGAATGTGTGTTGCTTTCCAGTTAGTTCGGTTATCAAGTGAGCTACTGAGCAGCAATCAGGGAATTTTGTTTTAAGCAAAGAAAAATACACACTTTAGTGCCACTAACAAGACAGAGAAGGTGATTTTAGAGAACTGTTAGAATTCAGTTAATTTTGACCAACATTTGTCAAATGATTGACGTTTGATGGGCCCCATGTTAAGGATTGAGGATACAGAGATAAATATGATGGCTTTGGCCTCAAGGAGTTCAGAGTCTAGCAGGGGAGGCAACCAAGAAGGCATAATTACAACTTACCCTACACATCCTGCAATGGGGTCACCACTGGATGCTAAGGAAGCATAAACCAGGAGGACTGAGTGCAGGAGGTGATTCTGATTAAGCCTTAAAGAACAAGTAGGAGTTTAAACTGCTGAGAGACTAAAAAAAGGTAAATGAGATGATGTGATTCCTCTCTGGCAGCCATTCAGAGGCAGGGCATGTAGTTTTGGTTTGTAGAGGTCTGCTAGGGACTTTCAGGGCTTTTAGCTCCTGAAGATCAGGCAGGGCACCTTGGATGACATCTTCTCTATACTCTTCTTCCACTTCTCTCTTCTTTGTTTTTCTTTGTTACTCAGAGAGGTCTGAAGCAATAAGGAAAGCAACAGTAACTAAGGCCCGTTCCCCTTGCTGACCTCCAACAGCGCACACTGCCCACCCAGGGTTGAGGAGGAAATCTAAAGGTTTTTGAGAGGGTGCCCAAAGACACCATCTGGCCATTGTATGAGCAGATTATCTGGGCACTGAGGAAGAGAATGGGGTATGTCTGTTAGGACAGCTTTTTGGTTTGGGGTTGAGAATCTCAAAGGTGTCTCTTTGCATCTGGAATGGCCCAGCCTTGCTTTTCTTTCCAACTTGATACCCCTTGAGCTACACATACATTGTTTCCAGAACAGGAGTATTCAGACAAAGACAAGGACAAAATTGTTGACCCCTCAAAATTTCCTCCCCTCTTGGTGAGACTTCTCACCCCAGGATGACCCCCCATCCCTGTCTTTGGGAGCTTGTCCACCGTTCCCCCTTCCCTGAGTAGCTGACAGTGGACACAAGCAGTGCTGTCCTGTGTGTGTTGTTTACTTGTGTCTCTCACATGGTCTTGGCTGCAGTGGGGCAGGAGCTACATTGGGAAGATGGGTCTTCTTTTCCACTCAGGAAAGACTGCTTTGTACTAGATTTATACCAGAATTGAGTGGAAGGAGTTCTGGAGTAAGAGAGAAGGTTTCTCAAAGACTAAGAAGGAAAAGCATAGCAAGGAGCATACGGCATTGTGATGATAGGGCCGGGTGCTGATGTGGCTTCTGCAGCAGCATATGAGCTAACCCTGCAACAGTTTCAGCAAGATGAGCCCAGCCCTGTGCAAGGAGGATGTGTGAATTCAGAAGAGTTACATATTTTGGGGAGAAGTTAGGGAAATTTGAGTATAGGTTGGTTATTAGATTATATTCAGAATTATTATTAATTTTGTTAGGTGTGGTAATGATATTGTAGCTGAGTGTCCTCATATTTAAGAGATTCATACTGTAGTATTTATGGGTGAAATGTCAGGATGTCTGTAATTCACTTAAAAATAATTCAGCAAAAGTGATGAAGCAAATATGGCAATAAGCTAAAAAAAAGAGTACAGGCTCTGAAGTCAGACTGCATGGGCCCAAATCCTGCCATTTTCTCCTCTTTAAAATGAGATGAGATAATAAAGGTTCCTACTGCACAGAGTTGTGTGAAGATGGAATTGAGTAACATGTGGAATGCTTAGATCAGTATCTAGTCCATAAATTCTCAACAACTGTTGTATTATTATTACTAAAAAGAAACCACCTCAAGAAATTGAGATTTCAAGCTCAGACTGTGGCTGAGAGAGAACATAACTTTTCCGGAAGCCAGTCAGAGACATCCAACTCAGCTCACCTTCCAGTTTTGGTGAGTTTGGTGGGATCAGGAGTAGAGCTGGGCTTGATGGGGATCCAGGATCCCTGATGACACCCTTTTCCCTGGGAGGGTGGCCTGAGTGTTGTCAGGGAGAGGGGCAGCAGATCATCTCCCAGAAGAGATATTGAGTCATCAAGCTAGGTGGGAGAGCATATTAGACAATGACATGAACATCGTGTTGTGTTGCTTATCTATGCTCAGAACTCAGCGTTCTAGCCATTATGATTTGTTTTCTTTCTGTGTTGCACAAGAAATTTTGCAGGTAGGGATGAAGAGGGCTGTGGAAAAAAGAGAACTCAACTTCTGTCTGTAAATTCCACTGCACCAGAGAGAGTCCTCAATGTGCTGAGTTGCACTGTATAGAGATTTTCGGAGTGACTCAATTGTTCAAAGATGACACTAGTGTGAAAATGGGTTCATTAGATGTACCAGTCAGGGCTTTGTCAGGAAACAGATGGCCCAGCCATGCTGGGTAACCCGAGGACGGTTTAATGAAGGGACCCTTTTTTTTTTTTTTTTTTTTTGAGATGGAGTCTCACACTGTCGCCCAGGCTGGAATGCAGTGGTGCCATCTCAGCTTACTGCAACCTCCACCTCTCAGGTTCAAGTGATTCTCCTGCCTCAGCCTCCTGAATAGCTGGGGTTACAGGTGCCCACCAGCACACCCAGCTAATTTTTTGTATTTTTAGTAGAGATGGGGGTTCATTATGTTAGCCAGGCTGGTCCTGAATGCCTGACCTTGTGATCCACCTGCCTCAGCCTCCCAAAGTGCTGGGATTACAGGCATGAGCCACCACGCCGGCCTAATGAAGGGACTCTTTACAAAGGTGTGGGGAGGGATTTAGACTTGAACGAGTGAGGGAAGTGAGTGGTTACCAGAATGTGTGTGAAAGAGCAACCTCAAAAGGAGCTGTGACCTGGGTAAGGGACATAGCGAGCTCATGGGCAGCCATAACAGTGTCTGGAACAGGGAACACCGCAGCTTCACCCTCCTTGCTTCTTCTGATCTCCTGCCACAACTTTTCAAAGGCTGAGCTCAGCAGAATGCCAGAGGGCAAAGGAGCCTTGATGTGGTCCATCTAGGTGAGCCTTGGGCACTCAGTCGGCTGGAGAAGGACAGAGGGTGTGCCTGGAACAGATGGAGAGTGATGGAAGGGCAAACAGGAGCCCCTGGTTGACTAGGAGAATGTGAAACTTTTAGGAGAAACAATTTTCTCCAACCCCCTTTCAGTTAGTTTCCCAGCACTAATATGTGAGCTAGGTGATCGCCATACTCTAGCTGCATAAGCTCCAATATCTTTACACAAACTCCACTTTCTAAGGATGCAGTGTTAGCTGCAGTGCAGGCTGGAGCAGACTTCAGATCCCCAAATGGGAGATGCAGAAGGCTGCAGAAGAGACATTAGAGATAATTTAGTCTATTTGCCTCTTTCCTTCAGATAAGAAAACACTTCTCAGAAGGTAAAGTGATTAGTCCACAACTTCTTCATGGCAGAGCCAGAAAGGGGACACTCATATCCAGGTTCTCAGTAAAATGATATTTTCCGAGGCCCTAATCCTACTCTGACCTCAGATATGATATTAGCACTTATCCTCTCTTCCTACGTCCCTGACCTTGACTATTCTTTCCTACCCCCCACCCCACCCCACCCATCCCTGTTGTGATGGGGAATTACTCTGATGCAATGGTAGCCTTTAAGTATGGTCTACACATAGTTGGCACCCAAACCAGAGGTCATGGAACTGGAAACTCACAGCCAAATTAGGATGCTCAGATCACATGGTTCATGAAATCAATTTAAAGCACACAGCAAAACGACAACAACAACAACAACAACAAAAACCAACAAACAAAAAAACCACAAGAGGAAAGATATGGGATAGGTCTATGCACTCAGGATAGGATAGAAATGGAGAGAAGGATCACATCCCTGATCTGGGTTACATATCCAAGTCTATATCCTGTGTATCTCTCTGCTATGTCAGCTTTTCCTGCTGATGATGTGTTTATGGAAACCAGAATTGAGAAGTGAGCAGGAGGGCACAGCAGGTAGGAGGTGCCTGTTCCCAACACACACTCACTTTTTCAGAGAAGCACTGGGGCAGCAACGCAGGCCAGGGGA
The DNA here is from genome assembly GCF_008728515.1 of Papio anubis. NCBI lineage: Eukaryota > Metazoa > Chordata > Mammalia > Primates > Cercopithecidae > Papio > Papio anubis. The sequence goes on along the minus strand of NC_044977.1, from coordinate 45,510,368 downwards.
GCCACTCACCGGTTATCCTGATGAACTGCTCTGGGTTCTGGGTGCATGGCTTGGGCAGAGGACTGGTGAGGCCTGACTAGGATGTGAAGACACAGTTTGAGAGACTCCTGATGTAGTCTTGTAACTACCCACCTGCCTCCTGATGTCCTGCACGTGTCTCCTCAGGCCCTATGCCTTAGTTCAGCTGGTTGGCAGTGGCCTTGAGGTCAAACCATGGGTCTGATTCCTATGGGGCCCAGCTGGGCTTACACAGAGGAACAAATGGCTTCTACTCCGTGGGCAGTGCCTCCTTTAACCCTGAGTGGCTAGTCTGAAAATCTCATCATTGAGGGGGCAGGATGACAAAGTTTGGAAAACTTAACCAAATCCCAGTTCTAGGATCTAGATCCCAATTCTAGAAGTTGGGGCTAGGGATATGGTCATCCTTCTGGGAGGAAACCACCCACCTCCATCTGTGGAACTCAGTGTACTCGCCTGGCCCTTGTCAGCCTCCACTTGGTGTAACCTGACTTTCCACGGGTAGCAGCCTCTGTGACATCCTGTGAGGTTGCAGCATGTGAGCATCCAGACCACTTTGTGAAATTAGAACTAAAGCCAAAAAGGCTGGTTGGCCCAGTGACACCGATGACAGTCCCACATCCATCTACGTTTCAAGTTCCTGGGAGGCTTCTTTTTTGCTGAGTGTGCTATACAGTGAGATTTAATCTTTAGAGTTCATCTAGCAGCACCTCTGTTTCCACCTAACGTAGTCAATATCTGTGCTTAGGCCAGAGACACATATAAGAGGCAGCTAGTGCAAAACCCCCTTCCCCATCTGCCTTCATCACAGACTAACATCGAGGCCTCTGCCCTGCCATGTCTGGAGATGATAGAGAAGCCTGGTAGATTTTAAATATTTATTGATTTACACCCTTTCCCCAGCAGTTGAATAATGCTTATTGACAGAAGCACTGGGGACGTATCATTTTTACAAAAAGAAAAAAATTATCATGGAGCTTGGAGGAGTTGGGGAGGGATAAAGAGGAGCCCGCACTGAGTGAATGTCTCAGGACGGAACAGTGTGACATTTTCCACTGGATGCATGAGGTAGCAATGTGATTTGTGATGTGAAAAGGGCCTCCAGGCCCTGGCAGTGCCTGCATTGAGACTGAAGACTGAGGATGTAAAGTGGGTGTCTGACCTCCTGCTTTGGTCTTTCTGGATGTCGAAGCATCAATAACAGCAAGGACAATAATCATTAGTAATCACACCTAGTGTTTATTGAAAGCCTCCGCACTTTTGGTATAAAGTCAAGCATTTTCACAAATATCTCATTAATCTTTAAAATGACCTTTGTGGGCCCTATTTTTAAGACAAAACAGACTCAGAGAGGCTAGGAACTTGCCTAAAGTCACACAGCTATTAAGTGGCAGAGCTAAGACTTGAACTAAGTGGTCTATTTGTCTATTTCCATAGTCCACATTCTTTCTATTGGATTGCGTTGGGGGGAAAGGAATTCATGTAAACCTGTCAGGAGGAGGAGGAAATACTGAGGGAACGTGGTTAAGATGTCTGAGAGACTGGGGATATCCCAGAGCTGAGTTGACACATGTCCCTCTATGTCGTGCACAGCCCGGGGTCAGTGCTAGAGAGAATCACACGAAATCTGCTGCTCCCATTTACTTGTAGCAGGGAACAGGGCATGCTTGAGAAAAGCAGGCAGGTTGGATTTTTAGGTGTATAGGGCAAAAATAGAAAATCAATGTAAACTGTAGTAAAGTGAGAGAGTCCTTCACTGTGCAATGGGGAACCATTGAGTATTTTTGAGTGAGGGAATTATATGATAGGACTGCTTTGCTTTAGCAAAATTAATTTTTGAGCAGTGTTTAGAGTGGATTGCAGAGTGGACTAGGTAAGTGCTGTAAAGGAGTAGATACCACATGCAGCTGAAGCTCAGAGGAAAGGGAGGTTAGCTTTGCCTGGGGGAGTTAGGGAATGGTTTGTAGAACATTTGACCTAGGCCTGGAAGGATGAATTTGGTGAGTCAGTGAGTGGGAAGGCCAAGATATTTCTGGAGGAGAGACTGGAGAGCCTCTCTCGTCAGGCTGCTGTGCAAATGGGCTTGCCTAGCAGGCGTGTATTTAGATACTATCTTGCTTTGAAAGGGATTTACAACAGCTTAAAAAAGTGTACCACAAGAAGATAAAGAAAAATAAGGAGGTGATGAAATACAGGCAGAGAAAAAATTAAGGTAGGAAAAATGAGATGAAGATAGGATTAAAGTTAGTACAGTTAGCTGGATTTGATCCCTATATTCTGCTCTCTAAGGCTTATGGACAGGGACCACTGTTAAAGATAGCATGTGTGGAGTGAAGGTAGAGACTGTGAAGTGGTGATGGCTGAAAAACTTGCAGTCCTGAAAGTCTCTGCTCTGAGTACCAAGCTCGATGATCGGTGGTGAGAGGTCCAGGAAGCATCCACATATATACTTACCAGGTCCTTGCAGAACCTGCTGGCATTCTCTCTTTACTGAGAACATACCATACTGAATCTAGATCTGAAGACTTTGTTTCTGCTGGAACCTTTGCTTGAATGTTCTTTGCATCCTAGCCATGGTCTTCATGAGGCTGCAGCATGTCCCACTACCTGTGGGGAAGAGATCTTCTATGACATTACCCTGTTTCCGTCGCTGATCTCCCTGAACACATTCCGTGACTTGTCATCACAAACCCCCTTTCATTATTGCAGTTTCACTTGGTACGTGTTTGCTACCCAGCTAGATAGACGTTAAGCTCCTGGAGGACAGCTGGGAACTTGTTTCCTAAGTCTCAGTGCCTATCCCAGTGTTGTTTATAAAGTAGCAGCTAAGTAAATGTAAGCTTGACCTTCCCTTCCTCTGGCATTTGCCTTATGTGTCAATTTCAGTGGGTCCTCAGCCCAGTCAGGAGGTCTTGGTTTAAGGACTCCTCTGTCGTTGTCATGGGCCTGTCCCTTCTCCTTTCTAGATCTCAGTTTTGCCACCTATAAAAAGAGAGGATTTCACTAAATGACAAAGTCACTTTCACATATAAAATGTTTGTGTGACTGAAATTGCCTTAATTAGGGATACTTTCTGCCTTATCTTGCCCTCTTCAACTATCTTTTGTGTGTGTGTGCTGATGTCCATCATTGAAAGGTTTCTATTCATGTTTAAACCTCATGTTTAAAACTTAGCATTTCTATGTGGAAGGTGATCAAGAAGGGGAGGGAGGCAGCCTTGTGCCTGATTAGATGACATGGGGGGCATGGTGTACTTGCCTGCATAGGTGTGCTGGGATGCCTGGTGATCTGAGATCAGTCAGGTGTTACCTGGTGGGTGACTTCTCTAATGGTGTCATCCCATCCCTTGCAGGTATAAGTCTGCTGGAAATTCACTTAAAATAAAAGCAGCCATTAACTAAGCACTTTCCAAATGCAATCTATTTCTCCCAACAACTCTGAAAGGTAGTCGTTCCTCCCATTTATAGCTGTGAAAACATACCCAGAGAGGTTAAGTGATTTGCCAGAAATGTTCAAAATGAAGATCTCACCTACGGCTGTCTGGGTCCAAAGCTTGGGTGCTTTTCATCAACGTTGCTTTGCAACTCAGCCCAAAAGAGGAGAGCTGAAGACATCTTAGTCTATCTGTGCTTCTATAACAAAATACCTGGTACTTGGTAATTTATAAAGAACAGAAATTTATTGCTCATAGTTCTGGAGGCTGGGAAGTCCAAGATCAAGGAGCTGGCAGGTTTGTTATAAGGATTCAGTCTCTGCTTCCACGGCGGTGCCTTGAACGCTGTGTCCTCTTTTATGAGGGCCTTCATCTCATTCATGATGAGGGGAGAAGCCCTCATAATTTAGTCACTTCTTAAAGACCCCACCTCTTAATACCATCACATTGGCTGTCAGGTTTCAACATCTGAATTTTGGAAGGGATACATCTGAACCATAGCTCTTTTCGTCGACACTTTCTCCCAGAGAAAGAGAGCAGATGTCCATGTCACAACTATGTAGGAAAGTGAGAATTTCCCAAATGGCAAAATGTCTCCTCTGTTAGAATTTCCCTTAGGCACATTAGGTCTTGGGTCAGAGAGATTCATAAAAGACTTCTTGAAGATCGCTTCCAGCCTAGGGAGTCTGAGACTTGAGGAATAAGATGTATTTCTATGCCAGGTTTCAAGTTTCTTTCTTCTGACGACTAAAGCTGGATGTTTTTCCGTGGACTGTTGACACCAGGGAGGAAAAAGAGGATATTGGCCAGGATAAATGTAGTGGGAGAGGAGCTATTCCTTTTTAAGTAGTGGATATCAATTTTCTAAATACAATCCAGGAACACATTACACGTCCTTCTGCAAGTCCTTGTAAAGGCAGCAGCTCAGTGCATTCTTATTCCTGGACTTGTTCTGTTCCGATCTGCTCCCTGTATCTGCTCTCTGTGTCTCTTTCTGTCCCTCTGTCTGTCTCTCTCCCTCTTTCCAACCAACACTTGAAAGTAGTCTCTTCCTGTTAATAAAGCAAATATCTGCAGTTTCACCTGACAAGTCAATCAATGCCATTGATGAGGTGGTGACTGCAAATGAATTCCTGTTTTACTTGTGAAATAACCTTGAAATAAAAGAGAAGATGGGGATCCTGACCCGGGGGAATTTAGCCCATAGCGGTTTCCTGGAGGTAACAGTGAAGCCCATCCTCCCACATCCCCAGGAACCTGGAAATAATAGAAATGAAGCTGCTTCTGAGGGTTCAGTTACGTCCATCCATGTATCCCACATGGATGTGATCTACCACCTGTAGCTATGGACCAGAAGGTGTTTTGCAAATATATGAAGCAAACAACTCCATCCGTGTGACCTGGAAATAATGTCAGGGATATTGGCTGAAATGTGATTGTAATTTAGTAATATAAAACCTAATTAATTGCTCTGAGTGCAATTTGGAGAAAGATTGTATAGAAGGTGCTCGCCAGCCAGGGCATTCCTGAAATGCAAGTTGAAGCAGAAGCTGGTGGTGCCCATTCAGACTCTGGCTGCCCACCAGGGCCATTTGGTTCTCCAGCAGGACCAGCACTATTCTTGCTAGTCCATCCCATCATGGCCTGCTGATGTTGAACCCTGGCTTGTTCTGCAGACTTCCCAAGCCTTGATTACATGTTCATCATGCAATGTTCCAATGACAGCTTGGTGTCCCCAGTGCATCAGCCTACACTAATTATACTGAACTGAGCACTCCAGGGTCCTGTGGCAGTTGTGTTTCATTGTTACTTTTGGCACTCAAGATACGGAATTTCTGGCTTATACATCAGCCTTGTGAGCTTGGTTAATACAAATCCTCACCCAATGATAGATCTGCTATCAAAGTACTGACCCAGTCTAGTTTCAGAGTATGCACCCTTTACGTGTGGGTTAATCAAGAACAGTGTCATCTGTGGAGCCTCTTGGAAGCAGTAAATGGCCCACTCCTTTTAAAATTGCAGGCGTGCTGCCTTTTCCATGCGAACTTTACTCAAGAACAGGCGGCAATGACATTGACACATAGGAAGGACTTTACAATTTATTAAGCAATATATAGACAAACCCAAGAAAATACTGTAAAAAAGATACTATAGGGACAACCAAGAGCCAAGGAACTGTAGAACACAGACCTAGCATCAGTCACCGCCCACTTTTAAAAGTAGCCTTTTAAAAGCTGCATTTAGACTGAGGAGAAAATTAAAAAAGGAATAAATCTTCTGTTTAGGAAGATGTTAGTACTAGCTAGTATCAGTGGATTGCTTTTTATGCACTAACTACTGTATCAAGCTCTTTAAAATAAGCATTACCACAACTGATCCCCAGAACTGCCCTTTTAAGTAGATAAACACTATTTTACCTGTTTGGCAAATGAGGATATTGAGCTCTGAGTTCCCTCAACTCCTAATTAGGAGTGCCAGGATTCAAACCTATGCACATAGCTATTATAATTCATTGGAATAGGCTTTTGCAGGTGACACAATATAGAAGTCTTTTTTCTCTGATTTCTCCATCAAGGCACTGATCTCAAGCCCAGAATGGTGTAGTAAGTTTCAAGGTCCCATCGTGCTATAGGATGACTGAGGGGAGAAGTTCTGTTGCCTGTAGTTTTGAAGGAGTGAAGGGACTTGGATAGCAGAGATAGAGGCTAAGAAAGTGTTGCAATGCCTCTTACCAGTTTGGAGGTAGTAGGAGAAGCAGAATAGATGGATGGGCTAGGTTACAAGGGAACAGTGGGGCTAGGCAGGGGGTGCTGAGCTTACTCAGGTTTGCATTTCTAGTCAGCTCCCTGCTGTATGCCCAAGATAGAGATGCAGTAACAAAAATTGAAGGAATGGGTAAATCCAGTCATATTCTATTAGTTTGTTTTAGAATTCTCGGTTCATAGCTTCAGAATGACTTTTCTATGAGTGTGTGCCCTGAATTTCTAAATCTGGAGCTCCATGCATTGAATGGGCACTGTAATGAAGAAGGAAGGGCAGGGCCATGGCAGGCCTGACTGGTCAGGGTTTAACAAAACGCAGTGGACAGCCTCTTTGATAGTCTAGTCAGAAGCATTTTCTGTGACTTAAATCTGCATTTGTTCCTGTTTTCCAGGAATATGTAAATTTTGGAGCCCACAATCACAAGGTCCAGAGAATGGAGCCCAGAATTTATCTTATCTGGAGAGAGGAGACTAAGGAGCTATTATGAAGTAGATAGATCCCATCCCACTGAAACTCAGTCACCTCTTCTCCATCAACTCTTAGAACCCGGAAAGACTGTCCTATCATTTCTCTTGATCAGCGTTTCTTTCTCCTGCCTGGAAGAGTGTAGACCCATAGAGTACCTCACGTTAGCTCCCTCCTACACATTATAAGAATGTTATATAAGACAAGTTCTAGTGTCCTGATGGCTTATGAACCGCACTTTTAAAATTTCTTTAATTTGGAGATGTGTCAGTGAATTTTTTCATTTTGTTTCTGGCCTCCAAGTAGTTCACTGAAAAAGTGTTTTTCCTGTTGTATTGTTATTCAGTTTAAAAAAGCTTTTTACTGTAGTAAAAAAAACTTGGAAATTTTATGTAAATTAAATTTATGTAAATGGACAGATTTTCATTAATTCACATTCATATTTACTCTCTCAAAAACGATTACAAACAAGCTTTGCTTTTATAAGAGCCGTACTGTCTTTTCCTTTGATAGATCGTGCTTGCTTGCATGCTCAGTAGTCCTATTCTTAAGCTATGTCCTGCCTACTTTCCTGGTATGAAAATTAGAATTCTCCCTGGATCCTTTCTCATGAATGGAGGCTACGTGGGCACTCTGACAGTTCTAGAGCATGAGTGACTTTGTAATCAGAGGTTACACATTTTGGGCAGCCTCGTCACAATTTCACCCTTGAATTCCTTTAGGACTCCCAGGTGGATGCCATATGGTTCTGGTGATTTATTTACACTTCATTTGTCAGTCAGGTTCCCATGCCCTCACTGCAGTTTCAACCCTGACCTCGCTCCTGTCCATCAAGGAGGGCAAGTTGGGAAGGATTTTCATTCTTGAGGACACCACTTGTACTAAGAGTATCATCAACTGGTTCCACTGATTTGGCCCCATTGGAACAAAATAACCTTTGGGGTTGACCTTGGCATTGGCATGTCTCAGGTTTATTTTTGGTCTGATTATTTTCCTGGTTGTTGTTCCATTTTTATGAGCCATTTCTTTCTCCAGGTTCTCTTTGAAATTTCTATCTGGTCATGCAGGGATGCTTGCTTTCTTGAGGGTCTGCTATTTCAGGCCCTGGCCTCACCCCATCTATCCTGGAATTCTAATACTGTGTTTAAAAATAATAGACTGTGACTTTATAAACTTTTTTTTTTCATCTCCCCTTAATAATCTCACTCTCTTTCTCTGAAATTTGGCATTCAGGTTTGGGGTGCAGCTTGAGGCAGGAGCAGGACAAGCTGTAGAGAGGGAGTGTGGTGCGTTCTTACCACGAGGCCCTTTGGCAATGCAGATGTGAAGCTGAGCATGCTGTCTGAGTCAGGGCAAACTCTGTTCCTGAAGCTTGTGCTCTGAGTCAGGATCTGCACCAAGGATGGCCCAAGGTTGCCAGCCTTGTGAATGTACCCCTGTGTCTGCAGTGTGGCCTATGTACAGGCTTCCTTCCACATCTCATCTTGCATACTGGCCTGACATGCTGCAGGACAGAATCTCTGCAGGACAGACTAAGAGAATGGGCTGAAGTGGGAGCAGGAGAAACTAATTTTGCTGGAGAATTTCCAAGGAGCCCAACTGGGGAGCTCAAGGAGAAGGTGGAACCTCTTTGGAGATATTTAGAATATCTATCTGTGTGAGCAGAAGATGCAGACCCAAGGGAAGCAAGGAAAGCTGGGGTTGGGGGGTAGGAAGGGAGTTCCTGAAGCTTCTAGGCTGAAGCTTCTGCTGATCAGGGTCGTTTCTCCACTCCAGCAGCAAGTGCCTGACCAGAGTTGTTAAGCTAATTGTTAAATTAGAATGGTTGGGGAAGCAAATTGCTTCATGATGGGGTTTCTCTGACTGTGTCCAAGGCTGATGTCATCTGGCCTTGTGCCATGTTGAGGGTGTGGTGTGGGGTGGTGGGCAGGCCTGACACACGTGTTAATGAACCACCCTCATCCGCTGTAGCAAGCCCTTGCTCCTCAGAGGAGCACGCGTCTTCCATTGAGGGAAAATCACTTCTAACTACTCTATGCTTCTGTTTAATGTCCCCAACTCCTGAGTCTTGCAATGATGATATTAAATCATTTTCTCTAGAGGCTGTGAACTCAGTTCCCTATAGGGGCCAGACCATTAGCATAAAAGATCAAAATCGCCCATGTATAGATGATGAGTGGCAGCAATCAGGGACTGTAGGGGTGGTGGGGACTATGGCAAACTGGAGAGTGGTGTCCCAGCAGCCCCAGCTGATTGATGCCGTGTAGGAATGTGGGCTCCATGTTGCCAGACCTTCCTGCTTCAAGAACAGCGGCAAATATGCACTTTCTTTGTGAAATGGCCTGGTTTTTAAATGTTGACGCTAATTAAAAGACATTGTGTTGGTCAAAGTCCATTTACAAGATGAGTTTGTCCTGTGTGCCCCTGGTTTGCAACTTCTGATTCTGGTTCAAACTCCTCGGATTACAGATTAGGAAACTGAGATCCAGAGAAGTTAAGCTTCTGGTCCAAGGTTACAGGAAGTCAGTGAAGGAGTCAGAATCACTCCTGTGGCCTCTAACTCCTGTCTGCTGCTATTCCACTTCTTGGTGCTGGTTTGGACCAGACATTGTCTGTGCTGGGTCAGTCTGGCTCTCAGAGGAGAGTAGACCTGGGTGGACATGGTCATGTGATGCCTCATGTCACATTATTGCCCCTCTGCTTTTGTGGGTTGCTGGGCTCAGATGCCCCAAATGGGTGGGAAGTCTCAGGGAATTCAGGAAGCTTTTGCAGGTAGCAGCAATGCATAGGGAGAGGAAGACAGTGGGGAGGATTTAGGCCGCCCCCTGGTTTGGAGCTCCTGAGGACTTAAGGCTGCAGTACTCTCACCCATTAATTCCTACTCTTTCCCATGGCATGCACATATGCAGAGCCACTTCCAAATCCTCATCCTTCCAGTCATTCAGGTGCATAGCTTGGGATCATCCTTGATTGTCCCCGCTCTTCCTCTGGAGTTCCTCAGCTCTGAATCCCCTTGCCAGTCCTACCGCCACTCTCCAATTCAGAAGTTTAATAATACAACATTGGGACTATTGCAATAGGCTTCAAACCTAACTCCCAATCTATTCTCCCCATTACTGTCTGATACGTCTTCCCAAGCACAATCTTTGAACCGTGGCATGCTCCTGCTCCAAGTAGCTCCCACTGGATAAAGTAGCAACTCCTAAACTTGGCATCCCAGGCTCCAAAGCACTGCAGCATTGCTGCCATGGTCATAAGGCTGGCCTGGGTGTGCATCCTAGCTCTACCACTTATCAACTGTGACATAATGGGCAATTTTCTTGACTTCTGTGAACCCATTTGCTTCTTTGTGATAGGGGGTTTTTACATAGAATTGTTTCAAAGAAAAAATGAGATCATGAATGTAAAGCAATTAGCCTGGCATATACCAACTACTCAAAAGTGTTATTCAAGGACCTCTAGGCTCTGGCCATAGTATTACCTGTCCCATAGACTTAGCTCCAGTGTGAACTACTTGGTGATCTCTGTGCCTTTGCTCCTGTTTTTCCATCCTCTAATATTCATCTTTTTGTGGTGCTCCATTATATATTTTGTGCCATAGGTATTTGTGTACTTGTCTTGACTTCCTTACTCAACTGTATGTTGTTTGAGGGCAGGACCTGGGTGTGACTCATTCTGTACTATACCTGGCATAAGAGACACAAAGTGTTTGTGGAATGGATATTTTTTACCTCAGTGAAACAGCTGCCTAGACTTGGGTTCCACATTAATTAGTTAATTGATAATGTGTTTATTTATAATAGCCTCATGGATATTTATTGGGTCCTACTGTGTTTAGGGGCTCAGTGGTAAAAGCATCAGGTACAGTCTAGGCCCTGTCATGTAATGGGGAAATAGGCTGGTAGAGTGACCATAAAGATGGTGACAGGGCAGGTGCAGGGCTGTGGTTGGGGAGGTACAGAGCTGTGACGGGAAACACTGAGGAGGATATGGGAGCACATAGCAGAGACAACAAACATAGTCCTAACATCCCCAGGGCTTGCTAGAAGAAGAGGTCTTTTACCTGAGACTAGAAAGATGAGTAGAACCTTCACTCAGGTACATAGTAAAATTACTTCAAGTCTCAGTTTAAAAAATCTTGTTTTATTTGCATTCACTCGCAAGCACTTACAGAAATACTTCCTTAGTACTAGGTTTTCTGAAGTGATCTCTCACTCTCAACCAAGGCAGTTGTTAACATTCCAAGGTTTCTAGGGACTGAGACAAGGGTTGTTGATTGTATTCAAATTTTAAGAAACACCAAGCCAACAGCTGTGGCTGGAGATGGAAAGTTTTCTCTTTTAAGAGCTGAGTGGAAGATTATTCTCTTCTCTTTGGGAAAAGATAATCATATATTTTCATGCTGTCAGGGTGCGGCCTATTCTGTTTTTGTTTGTTGCTTGCTTGTTTTGTGGCTTCAGCTGTGTGGATACAGAACAGGAAGGCTAGGAGCAGGAAGAGGCTGGGGTGTTTTCTGACCCTGCAGATAGTTCTTCTTGGGTCGGGAAGAAAGACTGTGGTAGCAAACATGATCTGCAGCTGCAGAGGAAGCCGAGGGGATTTTTGCATCAAGGACAGACGTTGGGATGAGGAACTGTATACAAGTCAGGAAACTTGACACCAGAGAGAGGCGGCCACAGAAGATAAGGGGTCATCTCTGTAGACCCTGTACCAAAGAAATGTACAAGAGGAAAGCAAATGGATTAAGAATCATTGTGATGGAATAATCAGAAAGATTATTAATGATACTTACATGTTACTTTAAAAGGGATTACTTTTTGGCTTAGTGCTTGCACTCTGTTCTCTTGTTATTTTATTTTTATTTTTTATTTATTTATTTTTAATTTTTTATTATACTTTAAGTTCTAGGGTACATGTGCACAAATGTGCAGGTTTGTTACATATGTATACATGTGCCATGTTGGTGTGCTGCACCCATTAACTTGTCATTTACATTAGGTATATCTCCTAATGCTATCCCTCCCCACTCCCCCCACCCCACGACAGGCCCTGGTGTATGACGTTCTCCTTCCTGTGTCCAAATGTTCTCATTGTTCAGTTCCCACCTATGAGTGAGAACATGCGATGTTTGGTTTTCTGTTCTTGCAATAGTTTGCTGAGAATTATGATTTCCAGCTGTATCCATGTCCCTACAAAGGACATGAACTCATCCTTTTTTTCCTTTTTTATGGCTGCATAGTATTCCATGGTATATATGTGCCACATTTTCTTAATCCAGTCTGTCATTGATGGACATTTGGGTTAGTTCCAAGTCTTTGCTATTGTGAATAGTGCCGCAATAAACATACATGTGCATGTGTCTTTATAGCAGCATGATTTATAATCCTTTGGTTATATACCCAGAAATGGGATAACTGGGTCAAATGGTCTTTCTAGTTCTAGATCCTTGAGGAATCGCCACACTGTCTTCCACAATGGTTGAACTAGTTTACAGTCCCACCAACAGTGTAAAAGTGTTCCTATTTCTCCACATCCTCTCCAGCACCTGTTGTTTCCTGACTTTTTAATGATCACCATTCTAACTGGTATGAAATGGTATCTCATTGTGGTTTTGATTTGCATTTCTCTGATGGCGAGTAATGATGAGCATTTTTTCATGTGTCTGTTGGCTGCATAAATGTCTTCTTTGAGAAGTGTCTGTTCATTTTATGAGGCCATCATTATCCTGATATTAAAGCCTGGCAGAGACACAACAAAAAAAGAGAATTTTAGACCAATATCCCTGATGAACATCGATGCAAAAATCCTCAATAAAATACTGGCAAACCGAATCCAGCAGCACATCAAAAAGCTTATCCACCATGATCAAGTGGTCTTCATCCCTAGGATGCAAGGCTGGTTCAACATATGCAAATCAATAAATGTAATCCAGCATATAAACAGAACCAAAGACAAAAACCACATGATTATCTCAACAGATGCAGAAAAGGCCTTTGACAAAATTCAACAGCCCTTCATGCTAAAAACTCTCAATAAATTCGGTATTGATGGAACATATCTCAAAATAATAAGAGCTATTTATGACAAACCCACAGCCAATATCATACTGAATGGGCAAAAACTGGAAGCATTCCCTTTGAAAACTGGCACAAGACAGGGATGCCCTCTCTCACCACTCCTATTCAACATAGTGTTGGAAGTTCTGGCCAGGGCAATCAGGCAGGAGAAAGAAATAAAGGGTATTCAGTTAAGAAAAGAGGAAGTCAAATTGTCCCTGTTTGCAGATGACATGGTTGTATATTTAGAAAACCCCATCGTCTTAGCCCAAAATCTCCTTAAGCTGATAAGCAACTTCAGCAAAGTCTCAGGATGCAAAATCAATGTGCAAAAATCACAAGCATTCTTATACACCAATAACAGACAAACAGAGAGCCAAATTATGAGTGAACTCCCATTCATAATTGCTTCAAATAGAATAAAAATACCTAGGAATCCAACTTACAAGGGATGTCAAGGACCTCTTCAAGGGGAACTACAAATCACTGCTCAATGAAATAAAAGAGGACACAAACAAATGGAAGAACATTCCATGCTCATGGATAGGAAGAATAAATATCATGAAAATGGCCATACTGCCTAAGGTAATTTGTAGATTCAATGCCATCCCCATTAAGCTACCAATGACTTTCTTCACAGAATTGGAAAAAACTACTTTAAAGTTCATATGGAACCAAAAAAGAGCCCACATTGCCAAGACAATCCTAAGCCAAAAGAACAAAGCTGGAGGCATCATGCTACCTGACTTCAAACGATATTACAAGACTACAGTAACCAAAACAGCATGGTACTGGTACCAAAACAGAGATATAAACCAATGGAACAGAACAAAGCCCTCAGAAATAATACCACACTTCTACAACCATCTGATCTTTGACAAACCTGACAAAAACAACAAATGGGGAAAGGATTCCCTATTTTATAAATGGTGCTGGGAAAACTGGCTAGCCATATGTAGAGCTGAAACTGGATCCCTTCCTTACACCTTATATGAAAATTAATTCAAGATGGATTAGTGACTTAAATGTTAGACCTAAAACCATAAAAACCCTAGAAGAAAACCTAGGCAATACCATTCAGGACATAGGCATGGGCAAGGACTTCATGTCTAAAACACCAAAAGCAATGGCAACAAAGCCAAAATTGACAAATGGGATCTAATTAAACTAAAGAGCTTCTGCACAGCAAAAGAAACTACCATCAGAGTGAACGGGCAACCTACAGAATGGGAGAAAATTTTTGCAATCTACTCATCTGACAAAGGGCTAATATTCAGAACCTACAAAGAACTCAAACAAATTTACAAGAAAAAAACAAACAACCCCATCAAAAAGTGGGCAAAGGATATTATTTCATTTTTAAAAGTATTAAACTATGCTAACTTCTTTTTAACCACACATAACATTTAGGACCCAGAGCCCAAGGCATCTAGCCACCTGGTGGAAGAGTATACCACCTGTGGGATTTGGAATCGATGAGAATATACATTAATTGAAAATTGATTCTGCAGTCAAAATATGAAATCATAGAACATTAGAATTGTTGGAAATATTAAAGATTACATAATTTTTCTTCTAATAAAACCCAACATCTTTTTATATACAGTATTTTAGTTGAATACCTCCAATGACAGGGAGCTCATGATCTGGCCTGACAGGCTATTTTGTCATTCATTCTTGTTAGTTAGAATGCTTTTTCTTTTTATTTATTTATTTTTTGATGAAGTTTCGCTCTTGTTCCAGGCTGGAGTGCAATGGCATGATCTCAGCTCACTGCAACCTCTACCTCCCTGGTTCAAAGGATTTTCCTGCTTCAGCCTCCCGAGTAGTTGGGATTACAGGCATGCGCCACCATGCCTGGGTAATTTTGTATTTTTAGTTTAGACAGGGTTCTCCATGTTGGTCAGGCTGGTGTCGAACTCCCGACCTCAGGTGATCTACCTGCTTTGAACTCTTAAAGTGCTGGTATTACAGTCATGAGCCACCGCGCCCAGCCTATTTACTTTTTAATAGAAAATATCACTTGTATTTATTTGTCTTCATGTTTACCTCTGGAGAAACTCATAAGTTTAGTGATTCATCTACATAATAAGCCTTCAAATATTTGAAGGAATGTGTTTGTTTCCCCCATAATCTTTTTGTCTTCTGGTTAAACAGTTGTAGTTCCATATTTATTATTCTGATGTCATGCGTTTTCAGAATCCCCATAGCATTTCTTTCCTCTAGTTGCATTCTATCTTGCCAATGTTCCTGCTGCCAGAATTGGATCCAACCCGGTGTTCCAGACATGATCAGCTTAGTGAACTCTAGTACCTGCAGGCTGTCTGAACACTGAACTTCTAACACATTCTGTATAGTATGAGTTAGCTTTCTGTAGCATTTCCACAGTGCTGACTCCTCTTAGGTTTGTGGTAACTGAAAGCCCAAGAATTTGTATCTTTTCCGCATTGTAAAACTTTTTTTTTTTAAAGCTGAAAGCAAGGCAAAAAGAAAGCTTAATTACACAAGTTGAACACAAATACATTCTGAATTTCAGAGGTTACTCGTAAAGCCAAAGCCCTTTTGAACTCCATATCAATTCAGTTTCTCTTTGGAGGTAGATCTTGGTATTAGTTATTAGGGGTCCTTCCAGACCTTTCTGTGCATTTACATAGATAGATACATATCAGCAGAAATGTGTAAATTGTGTATGTGTGTTTGAGGTTAACATATCATTTTGCAAGTTTTCTCCTTGCAACATGTCCTGGAAATCTTCTGCATAGTATATTTCACAGTGTAGATATTCTGTAGTTTTCTTAGCAATTCTTCGATTATTTCTGGTTTTTAAAATCATCATAAGCAGCGTCTCCTTGTACGCATGTACAAGTGCTTCTCTAGGGTAGATACAAAAAACTGGGTGAGTGATACATACATGTTTATTTTAAAATGTAGATCTCAGACATGAAATTTGCCCTTGTTAATTTTGACCTAGTGTTCGAATCTGCCCAGATAATTTTACATCTTGATTTTGGTCATCTATTATAATAGTAAGCCCTCTATACCAGTTTTGCATCATCTGCCCATAGTATAAGCATATCTTTGATCTCCTGATCTAAGGAAATGATTGTTTTAAAAGTCAAACATGACAATCAAGGGACGAGCTCTGTGACCATTACCAGAGACCTGCATTCCACCTAAAGCTCACCGTATTCTCCTAACAAACACTTTGGTCCATGCAGTTTATCTACAGCAACTCTACCCAACTATACACTCATCCCATTCATTTTTTACCATCTTATATGCAAGAATTTCATGGAGGACATTTGTAAAAGGCTTCGCAGAAATCCAGACTCACCTTCTATGACATTCTCCTATCTACTGTAACGGGACTGTCATGGAGGGAAATGAGAACACCACACATTGCTCCTGGGCAAGTGCTATTTTTATTTATTTATTTATTTATTTATTTATTTATTTATTTATTTATTTATTTGGAGGTGGAGTCTAGCTCTGTTACCTAGGCTGGAGTGCAGTGGTGCAATCTCGGCTCACTGCAAGCTCCGCCTCCCGGGATCACGCCATTCTCCTGCCTCAGCCTCCCAAGTAGCTGGGACTACAGGCACCCGCCACTATGCCTGGCTAATTTTTTTGTATTTTGAGTAGAGACAGGGTTTCACCGTGTTAGCCAGGATGGTGTCGATCTCCTGACTACCCGCCTCGGCCTCCCAGAGAGCTGGGATTACAGGCGTGAGCCATCATACCTGGCCACATGTGTTATTTAAATAGATCCTAGTAACACTTGAATGAGCAATGTGTTTATGTACCTCCATGCAAGAGTGTATTCAGTCTCAAAGATATCAAGAAAAAATCAGCTGTCCCCTCCCAGTTGCCTGTCTTACCTATATGTTCTCAGTCTAGTTGCTCTCCCAGGGAAACTGTCTGATGGCTGAGACATAGCTACTTTAATGACAAGCTCACGGGTTATATTTCCAATGTTATTCAGGCTAATTTGTCCCACCCCATCATAACATAACAGAGGTAAAGGGTCTGGGCACAGTGGCTCATGACTGTAATCCCAGCTCTTTGGGAGGCCAAAGCAGGCAGATTGCTTGAACCCAGGAGTTCAAGACCAGGCTAGGCAACATAGGGAGACTATGTCTCTACTAAAAATACAAAATCAGCTGGATATGGTGGCAAACACCTGTAGTCCAGCTACTCAGGAGGCCGAGGTAGTAGGATCCCTTGAGTCTGAAAGTGAGCCAAGATCAAGCCACTGCACACCATTTGGGCAACAGAGTGAGACCCTGTCTTCTCTTTCCAGATCTACTAAGAGAAGACCCACTCCACCTCTCAGAATGCCCTACTCCCTGCGGAGGGACCTGCTCAAGTGTTGACTGATAGACAAGGCTTTAAGATAAGCTTTCTCCTTAACAAAACACCGGGCTCTTGAAGTCTTGGTGAGTGAAGGGACAGAGGGTGGGGCTGATTTTTTGAGACAACGCACTCTCCTGTATTGAAGCAAGACAGGCCCATTTCAAGGTCTGCTTCCACCACTGCAGGGAAAATACCAGAAACCTGGCAAGGCTAGAGGCACCATCAGTTTTTCAACCTTTAACAAAATTTCAACTGTTAACAAAATTGAGGAGTGAATAGTCTTTAGTGTTTTCTGTTGATAGACAAATTCTCAGCTGCCACCAGTATTCTGACAAAATAATAGGAATTAACTAAGAGGTCATATAGCACAGTGGTCTAGGCATGGGAACTCAGCCACCTGAGTTCAAATCCCAGGTCTGTTACCCCCAGCACCTTGCATTGGACAAGGTACATAACTTCTCTGTTAGGCGGACAGTACAGTCATAGTTGGGAGGATTCAATGCGTGAAAAGTGTAAGAGGCCTAAGATAGTGTCTAGCACGTAGTGTTCGACAGATGTCAGCTATTCTTTAAACACAATTTAAAAATATTTAGAAGATGTCTTGCAGTTTGATTTGGGGCTCTCTCTGGAATCCCTTCCCACCTCTCCTGGTCTCTCTCCTCTCCGTGTGCAGCCCTCCTTGGATCATTTCTTCTGCTGCTGCTCTGGATCTGAATTGTTCCCTCTGGGATGGTTTCCATGGGAAGGGAGGCTGGAGTGGCTAGGATCTCTAGGGTCTTTACCACTCAGGGACCAGCAGGGAAAACATACTGCAGGCACTCAGGGCATGGCCTGGTGAGGCAGCTCTTGGGGGCACTCACCGTGGAAGGGCTCTGGCAGGGCTGTTCTGTAGCATCAGTGACACCTGGCAACTGCATTCACCAACCCGGCTCCTGATTCCAAAGATCAAGAGGCCCTCTGGGCAAAGGGCCTGTTCAGTGTGGACTTGATCACAGGCTGCTGGCCACCAGGGAAGATGGAAGTCGACAGCTTGGCTGTGACATTCACCCCAGCCTTAGATTTAGGGCAGGACCCTCTCACTCTGTGGTCACCCTTTATTTTCTCAGCTCTTATTTAAAAAGAAGAAGAAAAACAGAATCTCTGAACAACAGCTAAGGCAGGCATCCAGAAGTAGGAATACTTTTCTGTAAGTATATAATGTAATCATTCAATCAATCAGTCACTCACTCAACCAATAAAAAGGGAAGGAGAAAGGCTAACCCTGCTGGGGACTGTGATAGAGCAGCTGGGTCTAGACAGATAGGCCCTGGTGGTGGGCCTGCCCAGTGATCTTGACTCTGACTCCATGATCCCTTAACACAGAGGTAGTTCCTTTCCCTCTCCTTCCCAGGAATGGAAGCACCTCCACCCCCACTCATTGATAATGCTCTCAGATCAGAACTTTTTGTGTTAAAAACCCAACAAGTGTTTTCCTACATGAGTGGCCCTTTCTCTTCTCCCTTCAGGTGGGGAGGGCTCAGGTTTTTTCGTGTCCATGAACCTGGTCAGTCTCCTGCTGGTGCACAGAGGCTCAGGCCCTCTGCTCAGGGGAGGGGCTGTACCCTGCCTGGCTGCAGTGCAGTGCATTTGCAGCAGATTGTCCCTCCAACCCCATAAGGCTGCCACCTGCTGGCATTTCTGAGCTTTGACCGGCCAAGAAGGTTCTGCTCAGGCTAGGGGAAGGGGTGGAGGCAGGTCTGTGAGCCAGAGATGACTAGTGATGGTTATAACGATTGCATTTCATACAGCACCCTCCAGCTTTCATGACACCCACACACAGTTCTTTCTTGATATCCACAGCATGCCAGAGAGGTATAGAGTACTGCCATGCCCAATTTAAAGATAAGGAAAAGGGGCTCTGGGGTGGGACCCTCAGGGTCTCTGACAACAGTGCTCCCACTCATGCCCCTGGATGTGGCCGTCTCACTAGCACTCAGACCCAATAGCAGATGTGCCAAGCTCTGTGACAGATTCTTTACATGAGCCATCTCATTTAATCTCAGAACAGCTCTGTGAGATTAGAGTCAGCACTGTTTTTATAAGGTAAGAAAAATGAGGCTTATAAAGATAAAGTAGTCCAGGCACAGTGGTTCACGCCTGTAATCCCAGCACTTTGGGAGGCTGAAGTGGGAGGATTGCTTGAGCTCACAAGTTTGACACCAGCCTGGGCAACATAGCAAGAGCTCACCTCTATTAAAAAATCATCATACTAAAGGTCAAGGTTAAGTAATTTGCCTAAACTCACAGAGCTTGCTAGTGGAGGCAGGGGTTAGGAACTGTGACCCTATGACATTTGCACCCCACCCTACTCTGCTTATCAGTACAAATCTGGTCTGGGACATGTGTGTGTCCATGCGCATATGTAGATATCAGTCATACACATGATGCACACATATACTGGTCTAGCTGGTGGGCACCTGCACCTGGAGGTCCATGTTTGGGAATATGTGCACATATTAGTTACACCCACCTGGACAGGCATCTGAGCATGCGTTCTTGTGCATTCTGCTGGTGTGTGTGGGTCTCCACCTCACTCTACAAGGCCTCCCTCCCAGTGGACAAGCACTGGAAGCCCATGGCCTAACCCAGGATTCTCACGGGCTCTGGGGTGCTGCTCACCCTTGGGCGCTGGCACCCATTTGAAGCAAGGAGAAACTAATCGTTGCTATCCTCCAGCCCTCCTCTTGCCTGCTGGGCTCCTCTCCTTTGTCCTTCTCCCCAGTGCCCTCGTGCTGTCCCAGGCAGTGCTGGTGCAGGTACCTTCCTGGCTGCCTTAGCTCTTTCACTCCTCTCTCCTCCCTGGCCATGCATCCCATAGCCTCCCAGCCACCCTCCTCAATGCTCAGGCTCTCAGAGGGCACAGACTCAAGGGCAGGGAGTCTCAAGTCTGGAGAATTTTGAGTTGAGGGTGTTCCTTTGCTCAACAAACAGTGGTTAGAAACCTCATGGGTGCCAGGCCCTGGGAAGACTAAGAGGTCCTCAGCGTGCCCCGAGTTCTCAACACTCAGAAAGGCTTATGGGCTTTGGGTGAGCTTGTAGAATAACCATGTGAAGTCACCCTGCTTCTGCCAGGCTGCTGGCCAGGGTCAGGTCACTCTTTTCCGATTTTTAAGCACAGCCTTGTGGGTGCTTGGGTTGACATGGAGCAGGAAGATGAGATGTCCGAGGGCTGTGTCTGCCTGGCAGTCCTTTCAGCATCTCCTCAGCAGAGTTTCTCCTGTCACCAGTAGAACACAGCCCAGATGTAAACATCAGGAGCAGATGCTGCCCAGATGGCTGCTTTACCCCAGCTGGACTCCTCTGAGGCTTTGGCAGTGGCCAGCCCTATGCCCCAAGCTGGAGGAAGCCGACTCTCCCCACGGGGGAAGCAGGTAAGGGCTTCTGTCACTTCCCATGACCTGTGCTCAAGCTGGGGGGCACAGACTCAGATAAGCCTCTCAAGGGCTCCTGCCCAGTCCAGCCCCAGGCCTTGCCCTGTGGCACCCAGCAGGCTAAGGGGTCAGAGGAAGGTGGAGGACTTGGGATACCAAGGCTGACCCATTAAGTGGAACATCCGGTGGTGGGGTGATCTGGTGGTAACCATTCCTACAGCCATACACTGAAATCTCTGCTGGGCCTTAAAGACAAACCGTGGGTTCATTTGCAGCCTACAAAGTTCATAGTGGCCTCCTGCATGGGACCTACATGTCAGATCACCTAAGCTGCTGGAACAGGGTCTTGGGGCCATCTTCGACAACTGCACACACCCCGTTACAAAATCAGGGCTGGGGCTGAAGATGAGGCCGCATCCCAGGAGCTGCCACAGAGCATACAGGGCTGTCATCCTACATACTGAAACTTTCACAGAGTCCTTTTGTCTCTGCTAACGAAGCCCTGAATAAGAGTCCCACTGGTTACAAAGCCTTGGATCCTGTCCCACCCTGAATCGTCTACCTCTTGGATGGGTTTTATATGGAAAAATCAGTTTAAAGAACTAATTTCCTGACAAGTATCAAGTGTTTCAAGTATTCCAGCTGGAATTTTGAGCTGAGTTTTTGTCATTTCCCTTTTGGTTCCGTAGACAAGAGCTAGGAAGGAAAGAGAGGCAGAAACTACCCACCCATACTTGCCTCACAACCCTAGCAGGGACAGGCAGGATCTGCCCAGCCCTCTGCCTCTGCACACCAGACCCCCGGCTTCCTCCCAGCCATCCAGTCGTTCCCCTCGAAAGGCACCCTGCCCTGGGTCTAGGTCGCTGGAGGAGCGAGGTCTTCCAGCTGGGATAGTCTAAATTTTATGACTGTCCCCAGCTGGCCCCAGACAGTCTACCTGTGGACCTCCTGGTGCACGCCTCCTCTCTGGCCTGGCAAACTTCCCACAGCCCTTTGCTTGGCTCTGTCCCCACCCCACCCTTTCTTGCTCAGCCTACTCAACAGCTAAGCCTTATCACATTTGCCAAGACTCAGCCCTCCTTTTCCATCAAAATCCCAAAACAAGCTCATCTCCTCTAGGATGTCTGGCTTGAGTAACATAAGTATTATCTCAAAGTGCTTCTCCTTCTATACAGACAAGATCATCAGCAGGTATTTTTACACATCACCGGTTTCCATTCTTTGTACTGACCTAGGGAGTAAGCGTGTACCTTCTCCCCATTTTGGAGGCAGAGTGGCCTTCCTGGTAATAACTAGTTCCTGGTAATAACTAGTTCAAGCATAAGGCAAAGGCAGTTGATGCGTTCTGAGTGGACTGCTAATAACAGCAGGGTGACCAGCAGCCCAGAAGCATCCCATCAGCTGACTGCAACAGGCATGTCATTGAGCTCAGCTGAGATTAGCTTTGCCTAATCAGCAGAACTTTATAGGAGACCCAAAGACTCCTAAGAAATAATAAAACTGCTTTTTAAAAAGTAGCTATTTTTAATAGTTATTAAGTATTGTGTGGCTTCCAAGGGTAGGTCTTAAAAGACACTGCAAGCTCCGACCTGGGCTCCCTCTTCGATCACTAGCTCTGGGGAAGCCAGCTGCCATGCCGTAAAGACACTCAAGCAGCCCCACAGAGAGGTCCACAAGGCAACGAGCTGAGTCCTCCCACCAACAGCCAGTGAGGAGCTAAGCCTCCTGCCACAGTCACGGGAGTGAGCCTTGGATGCGGGTCCTCCAGTGTCAGTCAAGCCTCCGAGACTGCAGCCCCTGCCGACATCCTGACTGAAACTGCAAAATCATCCAGCCAAGCTGCTTCCAAATTCCCAGCTGGGAGATGATAAACGTCTCAAGCTGCCAAGTTTCAGGGTAATTTGTTACGCGCCAATAGATAACAAATGCGTTCCCTCTCTCCCCCTGCTTTTCCAACTTTAATCCATTCCTCCTTCCTTCATACTCACCATAGGCCACATAATGGGGGAACAAGGATGCGACAAGACAGGATTCTGGGGAACTGAGCTCAAAAGGGAAGGTTCTAATGAACACTTGCTCTACTGAAGTGAAAGAAACAAAAGCTTGTGAGTAGCAC
This sequence comes from Papio anubis, assembly GCF_008728515.1. Lineage (NCBI taxonomy): Eukaryota > Metazoa > Chordata > Mammalia > Primates > Cercopithecidae > Papio > Papio anubis. The sequence goes on along the minus strand of NC_044977.1, from coordinate 45,487,754 downwards.
CGAGCCTGCACTTACTTTACCTGGAAGTTGTATGCCATGAACCATGTTGTTGTGAACATAAAAACCAAATGTGGAGGCCCTTTCTCCTCTGCAAGGAAATAGTACACCTGATATTACTTAAACAAGCAAGTGATAAGCCTTACCTGACATGCTGAAAAATGACATGTTGGGGATTTTACTGTAAGAAACAAAATACACATTGGCAGAAATGTGGCATTTGGTAAAAAGTGGCTTGAATTCTTTCCATCTGCTACACTGATTTTCTCACACATCACCAAAATCAGAAAGCAAACCCAGCTCCGAGCGGATGAAATATGGAAACAAGTGTGAAGAAAGCAGGCCTAAGGAGCTCAGTGACTCAGAGATTAGCCATTGGCATCTCACTGCTGGGACCCTGGGCATTATATGTTGTAATGCCAGTAGCAGGGAATAAAGCTCAGAATATTCGCTGTCCTCAAAGGATTTAATTAGGAATAAGTGAGATTGTGAATATAAACTTGTTGGTATGCTAAAAAGCATCTTATAAGAGGTTATGATGCTCCTGTTATGAAGTTATAAATTTTTTTTGCCAATTTTGTCTACTTAAAGTTAGTAAATTAAGTCACTGGTATCATGTGAATTTTAAAATTTTCACATATTTTTGTGTCTGACTTTATGCCAAGAGTCCAAATAAAGAGTATTTAGTTAGTAATCTGGATAGCATAGCAGATATACATATCATTAGATTATAGACAAAATAGCTATACTTCTGAGAGAGTTGTAAAATTGCTGTTTACCATTATGGAAACTGAGATGAAGAAAGTCTTTGTAAATTGTACCTTGTAACCTCAGCAATCTAGTAGCTAAGTTATCAAATACTGAAGTTATGTAGAATGTTAAAACAATAGTCCTCATTAGAAATCTAAGCACAAATGGTTTGGAGTCCTCATCCAAATAAGTAGCCATCATTGTCTCTCTATACATGTATTTATATATACATGTACTGGTAAGACAGAAAGAGCTACAACTATGTATTAAACATATTAAATATGTTTTGTAAAAATATGAATACATATACTTATGTACTGTACATATATGTAATTACATATACATATGTATTGCATATATATGAATACATGTATAGGTATATTGTATATACATACACATATACTTACACATCTTCATGAGACCAATGCCAGGTCTCTATCCCAAAACAATTATGTTGGAATATATAGGATGACTGTGGCACTCATGCATAGTAAAAGCTCCCCGGGTCATCTTAATCAGGGCTGAGAACCACTGCTACACCTCTGCATCTGAAAGTCCTCTGAGTAGCTCATATTCTGTATGCACTTAAGTTACACTGGCTCATATGTGTCTATTCAGACTAGAATGACAATACTAATGGCAATATGAAAAGTCTTCATCTGATAAACTAATTCACTGAACTTTTCATTGCCTCCTAGGAAGGTACAACAGATATCAGTTACCTCCTGGTTTCCATTGTGGTAGGTGGAGGCACAGTATACTTTATGATGCCAAAAATGGTGTGATGGAGGGCCTTTCCTCTTTTACCTAGTCTCTATATTGCTTTTCATCTTTCTCATAGCCACATACTAGACCTCTCCAAGTCTGGACTGACAATTTTATTTTTAGGTATTTATTTGTAGTTATTGAGACTCTAAGCCCTCATCATCTTCCACGGCTGCTCCAGAAATTCTAACCTTCTTAGCGGTCCTAGAGTCCAAGGGAGCCTTCATGAGTTATGACTCCCCACACCTGTCTCTTCTCTGGGACCGTGTAAGCTTTGGTGGTCTGGAAGATAGTGAGGAGGTCTATGTTGCAGGTGAATTGAGCAGGGGGCAGGAGACAGGAGACACAAAAAGGGAAGAGAGAGACAGTGTTTATTCCCAAGTAAATGCCACAGCATTGACTAGTTAAAATTTCAATTCCCCTTATATTTTAGAAGATTTAGAACTACTTATAAATGCTAATTCCCATGGAGTTCTCACAGTGTTTATTCCCAAGTAAATGCCACAGCATTGGCTAGTTAAAATTTCAATTCCCCTGATATTTTAGAAGATTTAGAACTACTAATAAATGCTAATTCCCATGGAGTTCTCACATTAATGGAAAACTCAAAATGAAATACTGATTGGATATACGCTAACATGTTGGTGGTCATCACGCAGATTTCAAACTAAAAAGTACTGTTTTGATTTCAAATTACTGACCAGTTTCTCACCTTTTATACTTAGAAAGAATAAAATGTGTCAAAGGCAAACGGTATCCAAACAGATGTTTTGTAGAATCTAAGAAAGGACATTTCTGAGGACATTGAGCCCTTATAGGAACATATGCATATTCAGCCCTCAAAACTAAAATCAAGCTATCTGTGAAAAACTTTTGTGATGTGCCACTTTATATTACTGAATGCAACTTGTGTTGTCATTACAAATGATCCAGATACATGTTTTGTAGAATCCAGAAAATAATATTTCAGAGGTTTGAGGCCTGTATGTAAATATGAATATGCAGTTTTAAAAATTATAAACAAGCTGTGTGTGAATATGGTTTGTGTTGTGCTGTTTTCTATCACTGAGTGGAATCAATGCTTTGATTGAACAGATTCTAAACATGTGTTCTGTAGAAATCTAAGAAATGACATTTCAGAGCCCATTGAGCTTTTAGAGGAACATACAAATATCCAACCCTAGCAAGTAAAAAGAAGCTATCTGTGAAAGAGCTTTGTGACGTGCTGTTTTATATTTGGAGACTGAACCTGGGTTTTCATTAAACAAGTTCCAGTCACTCTTTTTGCAGAATCTAACAAGTGACATTTCTTAGCCTATTGAACCCTTATAGGAACATTTGAATATACAGCCCTAAAAACTAGAAACAAGCTGTTTGTGAAAGTGCTTTGGAATGTGCAGTTTCATAATACAAGATTGATCTTTGGTTTTGATTAAAGAGGTTCCAAACAATTTTTTTAGAATATAAGAAGTGACATTTCTCAACCTATTGTGGCTTTATAGGAACATATGAATATCCAGCCTTAAAATTTACAAACAAGCTATCTGTGAAAACACTTTGTGATATGCTGTTCTATATCACAGTATAGAACCTACCATTTGATTAGACAGGCTCCAAGTACACATTTTTTAGAATTCATGAAGTGACGTTTCTTAGCCTATTGAATAATTAGAAAAACATGCAAATATCCAGCCCTAAAAACTGGAAACAAGCTATCTGTGAAAATGATTTGTGATGTGCTGTTTTATATCACAGAGTGGAACCTAGGTTTTGATTCGAGAGGTTCAAAACAATTTTTTTTAGATTAAGAAGTGACATTTCTGATATTATTGAGCCATTAGAGGAACATATGAATAGCCATCCTTAAAAACTAGAAAGAAGCCATCTGTGCAAAGACTTAGTGGATGTGCTGATCGTATCACAGAATAGAACCTTGTTTTGATTCAATAAGTTCAAAACACTAATTTTGTAGATTCTAAGAAGTGACTTAGATTCTTTTTGAGCTTATTGAGCTCCTGAGCAGCTGGGATTACAGGTGCATGCCACCACGCCCAACTAATTTTTGTAGAGTCTACGAAGTGACATTTCTGGGCCCATTGAGGCCTATTAAAAAGAAATGAATATCTAACCCTGAAAACTAAAAATAAGCTATCAAGGAAAACGATTTGCGATGTGTTGTTTCATATCACAGAGTGGAACATGTGTTTCAATTCACAGAGTTCCAAACATTCTTTATGTAGAATCTATGAACTGACATTTCTGAGCCCATTGAGGCCTATTAGGAAATAACAAATATCCAGTCTTAAAAACTAAAAACAAGGTATCAGTGAAAGCACTTTCTAATGTGCTGTTTCATTTCACAGAATGGAACCTGTGTTGTGAGTCCCTGGATTCCAAACACTCTTTTTGTAGAATCTATGAAGTGACATTTCTTATCTCATGGAGGCCTATTAAGAAAATATGGGGCAGGGTGCAGTGGCTCATGCCTGTAATCCCAGAACTTTGGGAGATTGATCTGAGGCAGGCAGATCAATTGAGGTCAGGAGTTTCAGACCAGCCTGGCCAACATGGTGAAACCTTGTTTCTACTAAAAATACAAAAATTAGCCAAGTGTGGTGGCAGGCAACTGTAATCCCAGATCCTCAGGAGGCTGAGGAAAGAGAATTGCTTGAACCCAGGAGGCAGAGGTTGCAGTGAGCTGAGATCATACCACTGTACTCCAATCTGGGTGACAGAGCAAAATTCAATCTCAAATTAAAAAAAAAAAAAAAAAATATATATATATATATATATTAAAACTAGAAACAAACTGTCTTTCAAAATCCTTTGCGAGGCTGGGCACAGTGGCTCATGCCTGTAATCCCAGCACTTTGGGAGGCCAAGGCAGGTGGATCACCTGAGGTCAGGAGTTCAAGACCACCCTGGCCAACTTGGTGAAACTGGTCTCTACTAAAAAATATATTTAAAATTATAATATATAATATAATATATTAAATATATATTTAAAAAATTAGCCAGGCGTGGTAGTGCATGCTTGTAATTCCAGCTGCTTGGGAGGCTGAGACAGGAGAATCACTTGAACCAGGGAGGTGGAGGTTTTGGTGAGCCAAGATCGCACCATTGCACTCCAGCCTGGGTGACAAGAGTGAAACTCCATCTCAAAAAAAAAAAAAAGAAGAAAAATAAATGAAAAGAAAATCCTCTGTGATGCACTTTCTATTGTAACAGAATGGAACCTGTATTTTGATTCACCAGGTCCCAAACACTCTTTCTGTAGAATGTACAAAGTGACATTTTTCATCTCATTGAGGCCTATTAGGAAATATGAATATACAACCCTAAGAACTAGAAACAAGCTACCTGTGAAACATTGAGGCCTATTAGGAACAAATGAATATCCAGCCCTAAAAAGTAGAAACAAGCTATCTGTGAAAATGCTTTGCAATGTGCTTTTCAACATTACAGAATGGAACCTGTGTTTTGATTCACCACACCTGGTTACAAACACTCTTCTTGTAGAATATACAAAGTGATATTTCTGAGCCCATTGAGGCCTATTAAAAAAATAAATATCCAGTCCTAAAAACTAGAACAAAGCTATCAGTGAAAACGCTTTGTGATTTGCTGTTTCATATTGCAGAATAGAACCTGTGTTTTGGTTCACCAAGTTCCAAACACTCTTTTTGTAGAATCTACAGAGTGACATTTTTCATCTCATTGAGGCCTATTAAGAAATATGAATATACAACCCTAAGAACTAGAAACAAGCTACCTGTGAAAACACTTTGTGATGTGCTTATTTATATCAAAGAATGGAACCTGTGTTTTCATTCATCAGGTTCCAAACATGCTTTATGTAGAATCTCTAAAGTGACATGACTGAGCTTATTGAGGCTAGATAGGAAAAAGTGAATAATCAGCCCTAAAAAGTAGAAACAAGCTATCTGTGAAAACGTTTTGCAATGTGCTGTTTTATATCACAAAGTGGAACCTGTGTTTTGACTCACCAGGTTCCAAACTCACTTTTTGTAGAATATACTAAATGATATTTCAGAGCCCATTTTGGCCTGTAGAGAAAAAATTGAATATCCAGCCCTAAAATCTAGAAACAAGCTAACTGTGAAAATTTTTTGTGATGTGCTGTTTTATATTACAGAATGGAAACTGTGTTTTGATTCACCAGGTTTGCAGCACTCTGTTTGAAGAGTCTCTGAAGTGACATTTCTAAGCCCATTGAGACCTTGAAAGAACATACGAATATCCAGCCCTAAAAATTAGAAACAAGCTATCTGTGAAAACACTTTGTGATGTGCTGTTTTGTATCACTGAATGGAACATGTGTTTTGATTCACCAGGTTCCAGACACCTTTTTTGTAGAATCTACAAAGTGATATTTCTGAGCTCTTTGAGGCCTATTAAAAAGAAATGAATATCCAGCTCTGATTGTTTTCTCACCTAGCTTGTTTTTAGTTCTCAGAGCTGGCAAGAAAACCATTTGTGATGTGCTGTTTCATGTCACAGATGGAGCCTGTTTTTCAATTCACCGAGTTCCAAACACTCTTTATGTAGAACCTATCAAGTGACATTTCTGAGCACATTGAGGTTCCACAGGAACAATGGAATAACCAGCCCTGAAAACTAGAACCAATGTATCTGTCAAAACACTTTGTGATATGCTGTTTCATATCACAGAATGGAATTTATGTTTTTATTTACCAGGTTTGTGCACTCTTTTTGATAAATCTATGAAGTGACATTCTTAAGCTCATTGAGGCCTTACAGGAACGTATGATTATCGAGCCCTAAAAGCTATAAACAAGCTATAAGTGAAAACGCTTTGTTATGAGCTGTTTCATATCACAGAATGGAACTTGTGTTTTGATTCACCAGGTTCTAAACACTCTTTTTGTAGAATCTACAAAGTGACATTTCTGAGCCCATTGAGGAGTATTAAGAAGAAATTAATATCTAGCCCTAACAACTGAAAACAAGCTAGCAGAGAAAATGATTTGTGAGGTGCTGTCTCATATCACAGAATGGAACTTGTGTTTTGATTCGCTAGGTTCCAAACACGCTTTTGTAGCCTCTATTAATTGACATTTTTTAGTCTATGGAGTCCTATTACAAAAAATGAATATCCAGCCCTAATAACTAGAAACAAGCTATCTGTGAACATGTTTTGTGATGTGCTGTTCCATATCTAAGATTGAAACCTGTGTTTACAGAAAAAAACAGGAATAGCTCTAGGAGTCCTTACACAGGTCCGAGGGACAAGCTTGCAACCCGTGGCATACCTGAGTAAGGAAATTGATGTAGTGGCAAAGGGTTGGCCTCCTTGTTTATGGGTAGTGGCAGCAGTAACAGTCTTAGTATCTAAAGCAGTTAAAATGATACAGGGAAGAGATCTTACTGTGTGGACACCTCATGATATGAACGGCATACTCACTGCTAAAGGAGACTTGTGACTGTCAGACAACTGTTTATTTAAATATCAGGCTCTATTACGTAAAGGACCAGGGCTGCGACTGTGTACTTGTGCAACTCTTAACCCAGCCACATTTCTTCCAGACAATAAAGAAAAGATAAAACATAACTGTCAACAAGTAATTGCTCAAAACTATGCCGCTCGAGGGGACCTTTTAGAGGTTCCCTTGACTGATCCCGACCTCAGCTTGTGCACTGATGGAAGTTCCTTTGTAGAAAAAGGACTTTGAAAAGTGGGGTATGCAGTGGTCAGTGATAATGGAATACCTGAAAATAATCCCCTCACTCCAGGAACTAGCGCTCAGCTGGCAAAACTAATAGCCCTCACTCGGGCACTAGAATTAGGAGAAGGAAAAAGGGTAAATATATATGCAGTCTCTAAATATGCTTACCTAGTCCTCCATGCCCATGCAGCAATATGGAGAGAAAGGGAATTCCTAACTTCCGAGGGAACACCTATCAAACATCAGGAAGCCATTAGGAAATTATTATTGGCTGTACAGAAACCTAAAGAGGTGGCAGCCTTACACTGCTGGAGTCATCAGAAAGAAAAGAAAAGAGAAATAGAAGGGAACCGCCAAACGGATACTGAAGTAAAAAGAGCCGCAAGACAGGACCCTCCATCAGAAATGCTTATAGAAGGACCCCTAGTATGGGGTAATCCCCTCTGGGAAACCAAGCCCCAATGCTCAGCAAGAAAAATAGAATAGGAAACCTCACGAGGACATACTTTTCTCCCCCACAGATGGCTAGCCACCAAAGAAGGAAAAATACTTTTGCCTGCAACTAACCAATAGAAATTACTTAAAATCCTTCACCAAACCTTCCACTTAGGCATTGATAGCACCCATCAGATAGCCAAATTATTATTTACTGGACCAGGCCTTTTCAAAACTATCAAGCAGATAGGGCCTGTGAAGTGTGCCAAAGAAATAATCCCCTATACTGCAGGCCATACATTTCAGTCCCTGTATCTTTAACCTCCTTGTTAAGTTTGTCTCTCCGAGAATTGAAGCTGTAAAACTACAAATCGTTCTTCAAATGGAGCCCCAGATATAGTCCATAACTAAGATCTACCACAGACCCCTGGACCAGCCTGCTAGCCCATGCTCCAATGATAATGACATCAAAGGCACCCCTCCCGAGGAAATCTCAATTGCACAATCCCTACTACACCCCAATTCAGCAGGAAGCAGTTAGAGCAGTCATCAGCCAACCTCCCCAACAGCACTTGGGTTTTCCTGTTGAGAGGGGGGGACTGAGAGACAGGACTAGCTGGATTTCCTAGGCCAACTAAAAATCCCTCAGCCTAGCTGGTAAGGTGACTGCATCCACCGTTAAACATGGGGCTTGCAACTTAGCTCACACCCAAACAATCAGATCACTAAAATGCTAATTAGGCAAAAACAGGAGGTAAAGAAATAGCCAATCATCTATCTCCTGAGAGCACAGTGGGAGGGACAAGGATCGGGATATAAACCCAGGCATTCGAGCTGGCAACAGCTACCCTCTTCGGGTCCCCTCCCTTTGTATGGGAGCTCTGTCTTCACTCTATTAAATCTTGTAACTGCAAAAAAAAAAAAACAAAACAAAAAAAACAAAAAAAAAAAAACAAAAAAAAAACACCTGTGTTTAAATTCACCAGGTTCCAAACACTCTTTTTGCAGAGTCTATGAAGTGCTATTACTGAGCCAACTGGAACGTATTAGGAAACAACTAATATCCAGCCCTAAAAACAAGAAACAAGCTATTTATGAAACAACTTTCTGCTGTGCTCCTTAGTATCACAGAATGGAACCTATGTTTTTATTCACCAGATTCCAAACACTCTTATTGTAGAATCGATAGAGTGACATTTCTGAGCCCATTGAAGCCTATTAAGAAAAAACAAATACCCAGTCCTAAAAAGTAGAAACAAGCTATCAGCGAAAATGCTTTTTGATATGCTGTTTCCTATTACAGGATGAAAACTGTGTTTTGATACACCAAATTCCAAACACTCTTTTTGTAGAATCTACCAAGTGACATTTCTGAGTCCATTGAGTCCTTATAGGAAAAAAAATGAATATCAAGCCCTAAGAAGTAGATACAAGCTATCTGGGAAAATGCTTTGTGATTTGCTACTTCATATTACAGAATAGAACATGTGTTTTGATTCACCAGGTTCCAAACCTGCTTTTTGTAGACTCCACGAAGCCCATTGAAACCTACAAAGAAAAAATGAATATCGAGTCCTAAAAGCTAGAAACAAGCTGTCTGTGAAAACACTGTGTCATGTGCTATCCCATATCTCAATTTGGAACCTGTGTTTTAAGTCACCAGCTTCTAAACACTCTTTTGGTGGCATCTACAAAGTGACATTTCTGAACCCATTGAGGCCTATTAGGAAAAAAACAAATAGTCCTAAAAGCCAGAAGCAAGCAACCAGTGAAAACACTTTTGGATTTGCTATTTCATATCACGGCATGGAACATGTGTTTTGATTCACACTCTTTTTGTGGAATCTAAGAAGTGACATTTCTGAGAACATTGAGGCTTTACACAAACAAACAAATATCCAGTACTAAAAACTAGAAAAAAGCTATCTATTAAAATACTTTGTGATGTCGTATCACAGAGTGAAACCTGTGTTTTCATTTACCAGATCACAAACACTTTTTTTGTAGAATATAATAAATGACATTTTTGAGCTGGTAGAGACCTATTAGGAAAGAACAAATATCCAGCCCTGAAAACAAGAACAAAACTATCTGAAAATGCTTTTTGATGTTCTGTTTTATATCACAGTAGGAAAACTGTGTCTTGATTCACCAGGTTCCAAAAACTCTTTTTGTAGAGTCTATGAAGTGACCTTTCTGACCCCATGGAGGTCTTACAGGAACATGAAAATGTCCAGCCCTAAGGAGTAGAATCAAGCTCTCTGTGAAAACAGTTTGTGATGTGTTGTTCGTATCACAGAATGGAACATGTGTTTTGAATCACCAGGTTCCAAACACTCCTTTTGTAGAATATATGAAATGACATTTCTTAGCCCATTGAGGCCTATTAGGAAAAAATGAATATCCAGCCCTAAAAACTAGAAACAAGCTATCTGTGAAAACACTTTATGATGTGCTGTTTCATATCACAGAATGGATGTTGTATTTTGATTCACCAGGTTCCACACTTCGTTTCTGAGGAATCTATGAAGTGACATTTCTGAGCCCATTGAGGCCTTATAGGAACATAAGAATATCCAGCCCTAAAAACTAGAAACAAGCTGTCAGTGAAAACACTTTGAGATGTGCTGTTTTATGTCACTGAATGGAACCTATGTTTTGATTCACCACGTTTCAAACACTCTTTTTGTAGAATCTACAAAATGATATTTCTGAACACATTGAGGCCTATTAAGAAAAAACAAATATCCAGCCCTAGAAACAAGCTATCTGTGAAAATGCTTTGTGATATGCTGTTTTATATTACAGAATGGAACCTATGTTTTGATTCAGCCGATTTGAAGCACTGATTTTGAATCTCTGAAGGGACATTTTTACAGGAACATACGAATATTGAGCCGTAAAAACTAGAAACAAGCAGTCTGTGAAAACGCTTTGTGATGTGCTGTTTCATATCACAAAATAGAGCTTTTGTTTTGATAGATCAGGTTCCAAACACTCTTTTGGTAGAATGTACAAAGTGAAATTTCTGAGTTAATTGAGGCCTATAGGGAAAAATGAGTATTCAGCCCTAATAATTAGAAACAAGCTATCTGTGAATATGTTTTGTGATGTGCTGTTCCACATCTAAGATTGGAACCTGTGTTTAAATTCACCAGGTACCAAAAACTCTTTTTGTAAAATCTATGAAGTGACATTACTAAGTCGATTGCAGCCTGTTAGGAAAAAGCTAATATTCAGCCCTAAAAACAAGAAACAAGCTGTGAAAATGCTTTGTAATTTGCTGTTTCATATTACAGATTGGAAGCTGTATTTTGATTCACCAGGTTCCAAACATTTTTTTGTAAAATCTGCAAAGTGACATTTCTAAAGCCATTGAGGACAATCAGGAAAAAATGAATATCCAGCCCTAATAGCTAGAAACAAGCTATATGGAAATATGCTTTGTGATGTGCTGTTCCATATCCTAGATTGGAATCTCTGTTTAAATTCATCAGGTTGCAAACACTCTTTTGGTAGATTCTGCCAAGTGACATTACTGAGCCAATTGGGACCTATTAGGAAAAAATGAATATCCAGCCCTAAAAACAAGAAACAAACTATCTGTGAAAATGTTTTAGGATGTGCTGTTTAATATCACAGAATGGAATTTGTGTTTTGATTCACCAGGTTCCAAACACTCTTTTTGTAGGATCTATGAAGTGACATTTCTGAGCCCATTGAGGCCTCATAGGAACATATGAATATCCAGCCCTAAAAACTAGAAACAAGCAATCTATGAAAATGCCTTGTGGTATGCTGTTTTACATCACTGAATGAAGCTTGTGTTTTGATTCAACAGGTTCCAAAAACTCTTTTTTAGAATATATGAAATGATATTTCTGAGCCCATTGAGGCCTATTAGGAAAAAATGAATATCTATCCCTAAAAACTAGAAACAAGCTACCTGTGAAAACGCTTTGTGATGTCCTGTTTCATATCTCAGAATGGATGTTGTATTTGGATTCACCAGGTTCCAAACTTCCTTTTGGTAGAATCTATGAAGTGACATTTGTGAGCAAATTGAGGATTTATAGAAATATAAGAATATCCAGCCCTAAAAACTAGAATGAAGCTATCATTGAAAACACTTTGTGATGTGCTGTTTCATATAACAGGAAAGAACCTGCATTTGATTCAACAGGATCCAAAAACTTTTTTTGTAAAATTTACAAAGTGACATTTGTAAATCCATTGAGGTCTCCCTGGAACTTACGAATATCTCGAGACCTAAAAACTAGAAACAAGCTATCAGTGAAAATGCTTTGTGATGTGTGGGGTCATATACAAAATGGGAACGGGAACTGTGTTTTGATTCACAAGGTTTGAAGCACTCTATTTGAAGAATATATGAAGTGACATTTCTGAGCCCATTGAGGCCTTACAGGAACATACGTAAACTAGCCCTAAAAACTAGAAACAAGCTATCTCTGAATATGCTTTGTGATGTGCTATTCCATATCTCAGATTGGAACCTGTGTTTAAATTTACCAAGTTCCACACACTTATTTTGTAGATTCTACGAAGTGACATTACTGAGCCAATTGGGGCCTAGTATAAAAAATCCAGCCCTAATAACAAGAAACAAGCTATCTGTGAAAACACTTTCTGATGTGCTGTTTAATATCACAGAATGAAACCCATGTTTTGTTTTTCATTTTTTGAATTTTTTTGAGACAAAGTCTCACTCTGTCACCCAGGCTGGAGTGCAGTGGCATGATCTCAACTCACTGCAACTGTCTGCTGGGTTCAAGTGATTCTCCTGCCTCAGCTTCCCGAGTAGCTGGATTACAGGCACCTGCCACCACACCTGGCTAATTTTTTGTGTGTTTTCTGTAGAGATGTCGTTTCACCATGTTGGCCAGGCTGGTCTCAAACTCCTGACCTCAAGTTATCCACCCACCTCAGCCTCTCAAAGTGCTGGGATTTCAGGTGTCAGCCACAACACCCGGCCAGAACCTGTGTTTTGATTCACCAGATTCCAAACACTCTTTCCGTAGAATCTATGAAGTGACATCTCTGAGCCCATTGAGGTCTATAAAGAAATAACAAATATCCTGTCTAAAAACTAGAAGCAAGCTATCAGTGAAAACACTTTTTGATGTGTTGTTTTATATCACAGAATTATACCTGTGTTTTGATTCACCAGCTTCCAAAACCTGTTATGTATAATCTACAAAGTGACATTTCTGAGCCTATTGAGGCTTTACAGGAATGAATGAATATCCAAGCTATCTGTGAAAAGGCTTTGTGATGTGTTGTTTCATATCACAGAATGGAACCTGTGGGGTTTTTTTTGTTTTTTTTGTTTTTTTGTTTTTTGAAATGGAGTCTTACTCTGTTGCCCAGGCTGGAGCGCAGTGGCACAATCTCGGCTCACTGCAAGCTCCGCCTCCCAAGTTCATGCCATTTTCCTGCCTCAGCCTCCCGAGTAGCTAGGACTACAGGTGCCCACCACAACGCCTGGCTAATTTTTTTTTTTTTTTAGTAGACACCGGGTTTCACTGTGTTAGCCAGGATGGTCTCAATCTCCTGACCTTGTGATCCACCTACCTCGGTCTCCCAAAGTGCTGGGGTTACAGGCATGAGCCACCATGCCCACCAGAACCTGTGTTTTGATTCACCAGTTTCCAAACACTCTTTTTGTAGAATCAAAGAAGTGACATTATTGAGCCAATTTAGGCCTATTAGAGAAAAAAGAAATATTCATCACTAAAAACAAAAACCAAGCTATCTGTGAAAACACTGTTTGATGTGCTGTTTCATATCACAGAATGGTAACTGTATCTTGAATCTACAGGTTCTAAACACTCTTTTTGTAGAATCTACGTAGTGACATTTATGAGTCCATTGAGGCCTCACTGGAACATTTGAATATCCAGCCTAAAAACTAGAAACAAGCTATTAGTGAAAATACTTTATGATGTGCTGTTTCCTATTGCAGAATACTAACTGTTTTGATTCGTGAGGTTTGAAGCATTCTTTTTTTTTTGAGACGGAGTCTCGCTCTGTCGCCCAGGCTGGAGTGCAGTGGCCGGATCTCAGCTCACTGCAACCTCCGCCTCCTGGGTTTACACCATTCTCCTGCCTCAGCCTCCCGAGTAGCTGGGACTACAGGCGCCCGCCACCTCGCCCGGCTAGTTTTTTGTATTTTTTAGTAGAGACGGGGTTTCACTATGTTAGCCAGGATGGTCTCGATCTCCTGACCTCGTGATCCGCCCGTCTCGGCCTCCCAAAGTGCTGGGATTACAGGCTTGAGCCACCGCTCCCGGCCATGAAGTGACATTTCTAAGCCCATTGAGACCTTACAGGATCATACAAGTATCCAGCACTAAAAACTAGAAACAAGCTATCAGTGAAAACTCTTTGTGGTGTACTGTTTCATATCACTGTATGGACCCTGTGTTTGATATACCACATTTCAAACACTCTTTTTGTAGAATCTAAAAACTGACATTTCTAAGCCCACTGAAGCCTATTAGGAAAAAAAGAATATCCAGTCCTCAAAAGTAGAAGCAAGCTATCTGGGAAAATGCTTTGTGATGTTTTGTTTCATATTACAGAATGGATGCTGTATTTTGATTCACCAGGTTTCAAACTTTCTTTTAGTAGAATCTATGAAGTGACATTTCTGAGCTCATTGATGCCTTATAGGAACATATGAATATTCAGCCCTAAACAGTAGAAAAGGGCTATCTGGGAAGATGCTTGGTGATGTGCTGTTTCATATCACAGAATGGAACCTGTGTGTTGATTCACCAGGTTCCAAACACTTTTTTGTAAAATCTACAGAGTAATATTTATGAGTTCATTGAGGCCTCACTGGAACATATGAGTATCCAGCCCTAAAAACTAGAAACAAGCTATCAGTGACAATGTTTTGTGATGTGCTGGGTCATATTACAGAACAGAAACTCTGTTTTGATTGACCAAATTTGAAGCACTCCTTGAAGAATCTATGAAGTGACATTTCTTAGCCCATTGCGACCTTACAGGAATATACAAATATTTCATGTTAATCCTAAACATTAAAAAGGTGCTGTCTGTGAAAACACTTTGTGCTGTGCTGTTTTACATTAAAGAATGGAACCTTTGTTTTGGTTCACCAGGTTCCAAACACTCTTTTTGTGGAATCTGTGAAGTGACATTTCTGAGCCTATTGAGGCCTTATGGAATAAAAGAATAACCTGCCGAGACCAGCTCGGTCGAGGAGACCCTAACACAGCAGCAGTAGAGGAATTAAAGACACACACACAGAAATACAAAGGTGTGAAGTGGGAAATCAGGGGACTCACAGCCTTCAGAGCTGACAGCCCTGAACAGAGATTTACCCACGTATTTATTAACAGCAAACCAGTCATTAGCATTGTTTCTATAGATGTTAAATTAACTAAAAGTATCCCTTATGGGAAATGAAGGCATGGGCCGAACTAAAGGAATAGGTTGGGCTAGCTAACTGCAGCAGGAGCATGTCCTTAAGGCACAGATCACTCATGCTATTGTTTGTGGCTTAAGAATGCCTTTAAGTGGTTTTCTGCCCTGGGCAGGCCAGGTGTTCCTTGCCTTCATTTCCATAAACCCACAACCTTCCAGCGTGGGCATCGTGGCCATCATGAGCCTGTTACAGTGCTGCAGAGATTTTGTTTATGGCCAGTTTTGGGGCCAGTTTATGGCCAGATTTTGGGGGGCCTGCTCCCAACATGTCCCCCTTTGATTTGCAAATCGATAAAAGCGAGGGCAGCTTTGTGACAGTGAGCTACTTCTCGCAGGAATCAGGATCCGAATCTGCAGACTATACAAAGACAAACAACACAGATTAAAAGTACAGTCGTTGAAATAACAGAGCTTCCAAGTGTTTTTATCCATTTTAATGGGTTACTAGCTGCTAATTTGTCTGCAGCTCCTTTAAGCACTCCAGTTCCTGGCATTAAGGTCCGGTGTGCCTGGGATGCTTTAAATATTTGTTCTTTAATTTTGCTATATCCAAAAACAAGTTTGCAGAGTGTCCTTCTAGATGCTTTTTTATTCTTTCCCAAATTTTGATCTTATTAAGAGTTATTAATAGTTTCCACAAATCCTTGTGTTTAGCTCCTAGAGTGGGCCATATCATGAGGTTGAGGTGCCACTATACCGCCATGGTTCCAGATAATAGGAACTCTTGCCGTACTTCTTATTATATCTACCATCTGACCATTTGGTTCAGATCATCTGAACATTGTGTAACTGTGGCATGCAGACTGAGAGGTGGAATTCAAGCTAAACATCCCCTTAGGGGACCAATTAATAATGATTCCATAGGAATTGTTGTGCAGCACCTCTGCCTGTTCTGCAAAGCAATCTTCCTAAACAAGTATGTTCATTATTTCTGACTGGGTCCAATCCTGTTTACAAATAGGTTTTTGAGGGAGGTATGCCTCAATTATAGGAGCAGATTTATTATGGTAAATACTGAGATCAAAAAGCATGTGTAACTGTGTCATAGAGTGATTGCATCTAGGCATTATTGCCAGCCAAGATTGATCAATATGCCCATTAAGTAGAATTGTTCTCTGTGTTAGCCCTTATTGAAGGAATACTCATGGCAGTGGTGATAACCGCTATCATAGCTACCATTAAATTACTCGTTGTGACTGGTTGTCCCATTTTCCTCAAGTTTTCTTCTGCCATCTGTGACAGCTTCTTGATCTGTCCCTAGGTGGGTGGCTGTGTTCAACGGGTGTTGCCCATGACAGTTGGGGTCCTCCTCAGTGTCAGCCTTGACATGGCTGCAACCGGGGGATCCTCGGGGTCCTCCCAGAGTGTCTTCCTCAGCATCTGGCTCATGATAAGGTTTCAGGTGTCTTGATGGTATCCAAATAGGCTGTTGATTTTGGCCTGGAGAAACACAAGCATAACCTCTACCCCAAGTAATTATTTTACCTATTTCCCAACTTTTTGTTATTGGATCTCTCCACCAAATCAGTTGTTATGTTTCTGTCTTTGCAGCTGGTTTCTGTAGATGCTGTTCAGCTGCTGATAACATCTTGCCTTTGGGCAGGCTCAAAAAATTTAAAGTTAATAATGCTCGGTTCAGTTGCATCTATGGGGTTCCATATTCTTTGTCTCCCCCTTTCTGCTTTTACAACTGCAGTTTCAGGGAAAGATTCATTCTTTCCACTATGGCTTGTCCTTGGGAATTGTATGGGATATTGGTAATGTGTTTAATATTCCACGTAGAGAAAAATGTAGCTAGAGCTTGGCTAGTACAGTGTGGGGCATTATCTGTTTTAATAGAAGCTGGAATGCCCATCACCACAAAACACTGCAAAAGGTGATGTTTAACACAGACAGAAGACTGTCCTGATTGGCATGTAGCCCAGACAAAGTGAGAAAAGGTGTCCACACATACATGTACATAAGCTGGTCTCCCAAACGAGGGAATATGTGTGACATTCATTTGCCAAAGAGAGTTAGGTTCCAGTCCTCGAGGATTAACTCCTCCTGTAAAAGATGAGGAATGTACCATTTGGCAAGTTGGGCATCGCTGGATAATAGCTTTAGCTTCTTTCCAGGTAATGCTGTATCTGTGTTTGAGACCAGAGGCATTAACATGGGTTAAATTGTGGAAGTGTCTAGCATTAAGATACTGCAGTAGCAATTAGGCGATCAGCCATTTGATTCCCTTCAGTCAAAAGTCCTGGAAGAGGTGTATGAGCCCTAATGTGAGTGATGTAAAAAGGATGCATTCTACTCCTAACTGCTGTTTGCAATTGGGTAAATAAAGTCATGAGTTGTTTATCTGCATGAAATAATAACTGAGCATTTTCAATTAACTGTGTGGAATGAACCACGTATGAAGAATCAGAAATCACATTAATAGGCATATCAAAAGCAGTCAATAGCTCAGTTACAGCTACAAGCTCCACTTTTTGAGCTGAAGTATAGGGCGTCTGGAAAACTTTACTTTTTGAGCCAGAATAAGCACCTTTCCCATTACTAGACCCATCTGTAAAACAATGAAAACACTTAGCCACCTGCAGGTTGTTTACCGCAGGAATTGTAAATGCAAACCATTTACAGTCTTTTTCAGCTAAAGGGATAGTAAAGAAACAGTCTTTTAAATCTATGACTATTAAAGGCCAATTTTTTTGAATTACAGCAGGAGAAGGCAATCCTGGCTTTAATGCTCCTATAGGTTGTATAACTGAATTGCTGGCTCTTAAGTCAGTTAACATTCTCCATTTATCTGATTTTTTTCTTAATTACGAAAACTGGAGAATTCCACGGGGAAAATGTTGGAGCTATGTGCCCATTTTCTAATTGTTCAGTAACTAATTTCTCTAAAGCCTCTAGTTTCTCTTTACTTAACGGCCATTGTCTATCCAAATTGGCTTATATGTTAACCATTTTAAAGGTATAGGTTCTGGAGGCTTAACAATGGCTGCCATCAAAAATGATATCCTAATCTTTGGCAGGAACTTTTTAAACCTTGCAAATTTTTTTTTCTAGTCCCATACTAGGGACATACCCCATTTCATGCATCATATGTTGACTTTGATAGCTATGTAATTGTTCTGGAATTAGAACTTGTGCTCCCCATTGTAATAAATACTTTCCCATAAATTTACAGGTACAGAAGTTATAATTGATTGAATAGTCCCAGGTTGTCCATCGGGCCCTTCACAATGCAAAATATAACTACTTTGATATACTTCAGGGGCTTTACCAACTCCAACTATGTTAAATTGAGCAGGTTGAATTGGCCAGGTGGATGGCCAGTGCTGTAGAGAAATGACTGAAATGTCTGCTCCTGTATCTACCAAACCTTTAAATTTTTTTCCCTGAATAGTTATTTCACAAGTAGGGCATTTATCAGTAATTTGATTTACCCACTAAGCTGCTTTGCCATGTTTATTTGTGCTTCCAAATCCTCCTGTTCGTTTAATTTCACTTTTTCCCATTCCCACATACGGCACAATCAGGAGCTGTGCTATGCGCTTTCCTGGCTCTGCTTTCCAGGGAACAGAAGTAGATATAACAATTTGAATTTCCCCATTGTAATCTGAATCAATGACTCCTGTATGTATTTGTACACCTTTTAAACTTAAACTAGACTTTCCTAAAAGTAATCCTATTGTCCCTGCTGGCAAGGGTCCACAGACTCCTCTTGCAACCTTTTGTGGGGGTTCCCCAGGCAGAAGGCTCACAGCTTTTGTGCAGCATAAATCTACTGCGGCACTACCGGCTGTGGCGAGGGACAGACATTGTACAGGGGTGAGGGAATGGCCTGACCTGGAAATGCCCCGGTTTAGAATGGGGCCCAGGACGGGCCCCCCATGGCATTTCCCAAAATCGGGTTCCCTTCTTTATCAAACTTAGAGTGACACTGATTAGCCCAATGTTTTCCTTTTTTACATTTTGGACATATTTCAGGCTCAGCAGTTTTCTTTTTTCCCCTATCTGGCAGCCTGACTTGCTGATTTTTTCTACATTCTTTTTTAGTATGACCATGCTTCCCACAGTTAAAACAAACTCCAGGAAATGGAGTATTTCCTTTATCCACTCTCAGTCCTGCCATAGCCTGTGCCAACAAAGTAGCTTTATGCAGATTATGTCTGATACCATCACAGGCCTTGATATAATCAACTAAATGTGCTTTCCTGAATTTAAAAGGAAAAGGCTCAAATGTAGCTATAATATTTCTCCGTTGATCTGGGGGGTGTACTCTAACAGGGAACTACCAAGCCTTTTATCACCCTCTCATCTAGCTTGCTGAATTCCTGCCTGAATAGAACTAAGAGCGGTCGCTTGAGGCGCTGCTCGAACAGTCACTGGGGCAACAGTCTTTTCGCCCAGTGTCCTCCAGAAAAGAAAGATCTGGAGGGTCTTTTTCTTCAAAATAATAATGAGGGAGTACAGAAGGGTAGGTATGAACCTCTCCTTCCTTTGCCACTTTAACTTTAGCTGGTAAATAAACATGCTCTGTAACCTCTTGCGTTACTTCGCTATACTCTCCTTCCTCCTCATGATCAGTGTGAAAAAGTTCCAACGTGGAATGAACCAGACCCTACACTTGTCCCATTATTACCTTGATGCTTCCGAGCTCCCCTTCTTACTCACCACGGGGATTGCTTTAAAAGTACTCAGGTGTCCTCCAGCTAGTTTTCTGTTCCAACCATTGCTCCAGCGACCCTTCAACCTGGATTCAAACCCCCACGAGTGGATGCTACTTGCTGAGACCAGCTCGGTTGGGGAGACCCTAACCCAGTGGCACTAGAGGAATTAAAGACACACACACAGAAATATAGAGGTGTGAAGTGGGAAATCAGGGATCTCACAGCCTTCAGAGCTGACAGCCCAGAACAGAGACTTACCCACGTATTTATTAACAGCAAACCAGTCAATAGCATTGTTTCTATAGATGTTAAATTAACTAAAAGTATCCCTTATGGGAAACGAAGGCATGGGCCGAATTAAAGGAATAGGTTGGGCTAGCTAACTGCAGCAGGAGCATGTCCTTAAGGCACAGATCACTCATGCTGTTGTTTGTGGCTTAAGAATGCCTTTAAGCGGTTTTCCATCCTGGGCGGGCCAGGTGTTCCTCGCCATCATTTCCGTAAACCCACAACCTTCCAGCGTGGGCATCATGGCCATCATGAACCTGTTACAGTGCTGCAGAGATTTTGTTTATGGCCAGTTTTGGGGCCAGTTTATGGCCATGTTTCGGGGGGCCTGCTCCCAACAATAACCAGGGCTAAGAACTAGAAACAATCTATCTGTGAAAATTGTTTGTGATATGCTGTTTTGTATCACAGAATAGAACCTGTGTTTTGATTCACCACATTCCAAACACTCGTTTTTCAGAATCTATGAAGTGACATTTCTGAGATCACTGAAGCCTATTAGGAACAAATGAATATCCAGCTCTAAAACCTAGAAAGAAGCTATCTGTGAAAAGACTTTGTGATGTGCTGTTTCATATCACAGAATGGAACCTGTGTTTTGATTCACCAGTTTCTAAACAGTCTTTTTGTAGAATCTGCAAATTGACATTTCTGAGCCCGTTGAGGCCTTATAAGAATAAATACATATCCAGCCCTAAGAACTAGATACAAGCTATCCATGAAAATGCTTTGTGATTTGCTGTTTCATATTACAGAGTGCAACCTATGTTTTGAATCACCAGTTCCAAACACTTTTTGTAGAATCTACAAAGTGACATTTCTGAGTCCATTGAGCCCTATTAGGAAAAAATGAATATCCAGCCCTAATAACTAGAAACAAGCTATCTGTGAATGTGCTTTGTGATGTGCTATTCCATATCTAAGATTGAAACCTGTGTTTAAATTAACCAGCTTCCAAACACTCTTTTTGCAGATTCTATAAAGGGACATTACTGAGCCGATTGTTGCCTATTAGGAAAAAACTAATATCCAGCCCTAAAAACAAGAAACAAGCTATATGCAAAAACACTTCCTGATGTGCTGTTTAGTATCACAGAATGGAACCTGTGTTTTTATCCACCGGATTCCAAACACTCTTTTTGTAGAATCTACGAAGCAACATTTCTGAGACCATTGAGTCCTATTAGGAAATAACAAATATCCAGTCCTTAAAAGTAGAAACAAGCTATCAGTGAAAATGCTTTTTGATGTGCTGTTTCCTATCACAGAATGAAACCTGTTTTTGATTCACCAGATGACGAACACTGTTTTTGTAGAATCTAAGAAGTGACATTTCTGAGCCCATTGAGGCCTTATGGGAAAAAATGAATATCCAGGCCTAAGAAATAGATACAAACTATCCGTGAATATGCTTTGTGATTTGCTGTTTCATATTACAGAATGGAACATGTGTTTTGAATCACCATGTTCCATCCCTTTGTAGAATCTACGAAGTGACATTCCTGAGCCCATTGAAGCCTATTAGGAAAAAACAAATATCCAGCCCTAAAAACTAGAAACAAGCTATCAGTGAAAACTCTTTGTGATTTGCTGTTTTATATCACATAATGGAAATTGCACTTTGATTGAACAGGTTCCAAACACTCTTTTTGTGGAATCTATGAAGCGACATTTCTGAGCCCATAGAGGCTTTATAGGAACAAACAAATGTCCAGCCTTAAAAACTAGAAACAAGCTATCTGTGAAAATGGCTTGTGATGTGCTATTTTATATCACAGAATGGAGCCTGTGTTTTCATTCACCAGGTTCCAAACCTGCTTTTTGTAGACTCTACAAAGTGACATTTCTGAGCCCATTGAAGCCTACAAAGAAAAAAATGAATATCCAGTCCTAAATACCAGAAACAAGCTCTCTGTGAAAACGCTTTGTCAGATTGGAACCTGTGTTTTAATTCACCAGGTTCTAAACACTCTTTTTGTAATTCTACAAAGTGACATTACTAAGCCAATTGGGGCCTATTAGGAAAAAAATATCCAGCCCTAAAAACAATAAACAAGCTATCTGTGAAAATACATTCTGATGTGTTGTTTAATATCTCAGATTGGAACCTGTATTTTGATTCACCAGGTTCCAAACACTCTCTTTGTAGAATCTAAAAAGTGACATTTCTGAGTACATTGAGGCCTCTTAGGAAAATACAAGTAACCAGCCCTAAAAATTAAAAAGAAACTATTTGTGAAAACATTATGTGATACAGAGATTTATGTGTCAAAATTATTCCATAAATGTTCTGCATAGTTTTACATCTTGAAACCAAGTATTTTATCTTTTTTTCCCACCCACCGTATGGCCGTATTTCTTTGTGTGATTAAACTTTATGAGGATTTTTCATGATAGTTATTTAAAATTCCTCCTACCTCCTTTCTGGGTTTACCAAAGAGATGTCTATCTCCATGTATTCCCTGTACTCCATGGTCAATAAAAGACACTTTCCTCTTTATTCCTTTGCTAAAACAGTAAGGAATGCCCTTATAGAAAGGGAGGAGATGTATGCCTTTTTTTTTTTTTAATTACAGAAGAAATTCCCTAAATACAATGTGCTATCCTGCAATTGGAACAGAAAAAGGATGTAAGTGGAAAAACTGGCGAAATCCAAGCCAGATTTGTAGTTTAGTTAATAGTATTGTACAGATGTTAATTTCTTAGTTTTCATAAATGTACCATGGTTATGTAAGATGTCTAAGTAAAAGGTATATGCGAGAATTGTCTGTACTATCTTTGTAACTCTTCTTTAATTTGAAATTATTTCAAAATAAAAGTTTAAAATAAGTGAAGGAAAATCATACCTGTAGAAAATTTAGAAGATACATAAAAGCATAAAGAAGTAAAAAGTACACACTTAAAAATAAATGGAACACTTTACATATTTTGCACATCTATTTCCCATGGAAAGTAACAGTCCAGCAACTACCATATAGTATATACTTAACAAAGTCTAGGTCCTTTGCACTTAAGGCCATATTCCTTTGAGAATTCGACAAAATGAGTTGTTCCATGAAATAACCAAAGATTTAGAAAGGACTTGGCAATGAAGATTCCTATGGGGAATATTTTGGCTCCTGAAGATCTTCACCTGGCAACAACAGCCTGGCTTCCTTTCTCCTTTCTCTCAGTTTTCCTTCTTTGCCCTTTCTTTTTTTAGACAGAGTCTCACTCTGTCACCCAGGTGTAGTGGTACAATCTTGGTTCACTGCAACCTCTGCCTCCCAGGTTCAAGCGATTCTCCTGCCTCAGCCTCCCAAGTACCTAGGATTACAGGCACCTGCCACCACACCTGGCTAATTTTTATATTTTTAGTAGAGACAGGGTTTCACCATGTTGGCCAGGCTGGTCTTGAACTCCTGACCTCAGGTGATCCACCCGCCTTGGCGTCCCAAAATGCTGGGATTTCAGGCGTGAGCCACCATGTCTGGCCCTTCTTTGCCCTTTCAACTCCTAGTCACTTTCGCAGAAGGAAGAAAAACATAGTAATAATTTGGATGCTTTTTCCAGAGCAGTCATTACCAGTTGTGGCCTCGCTACCTTCACTTGTTTTGTTTTGTTTTGTTTTGTGAGATGGAGTCTAGTTCTGTCGCTCAGGCTGGAGTGCCGTGGCATGATCTTGGCTCACTACAACCGCTGCCTCCCAGGATCAAGCGATTCTTAGGCCTCAGGCTGCCGAGTAGCTGCGATTACAGGTATACACCACCATGCCTAGCTAATTTTTGTATTTTTAGTAGAGACGGGATTTTGCCATGTTGGCCAGACTGGTCTTCAACTCCTGACCTCAAGTGATCTGCCCACCTTGGCCTTAAAAATTGCTAGGATTACAGGCGTGAGCCACCATGCCCAGCCACCTTCACTTGTTTTGATGCCTAGCTTCTCACAAATCAGAAGAAACACCAGTTTTATGACACCAGAGTTCCCAAAAATTGCCTGGTTAAAAGGGAGGCAGATGCCAGTATTAGAGGAAGGACAGAGTCCAAAATTAGGACAGAGGAAATAATAGATGGACAGGAGAAAACAGAAAATCCCTCAAAGTGCACCAGCACAAACCTCTGCTCGCTGAAGGCAAGGAGCATATGCATTCCCATTCACATAGCCCATGTGCCCCATCAGCCTCCTCCAAGCCTTACTGTCTCTCCTTAGCAACTTTAGATCCCGAGGTCCCCCCATTTCAGTCTACTCCTGGGAGTCTCAAAGTGTGGTCCCCGGACCAGTTGTATTGAAAATGCAAATTGCTGGGCCCCACCCTATGCCTACTGAATCCAAACTTCTGTTTTAAGGCCAGGCGAGGTGGCTCACACCTGTAATCCCAGCATTTTGGGAGGCTGGGGCGGGCAGATCACTTGAGGTCAGGAGTTCGAGATCAGCCTGGCCAATTTGGCGAAACCCCATCTCTACAAAAAATACAAAAAACTTACCCGGATGTGGTGGCGGGTGCCTATAATTTCAGCAGGAGGTTCACTTGGACCCAGAAGGTGGAGGTTGCAGTGAGCCAAGATCACGCCACTGCAATCCAGAGTGGACAACAGAGCGGGACTCTGTCTGAAAAAAAAAAAAACCAAAAAAACATTTTTAACTGTTTTAAGAAATCTGTTTTAAGGAGTCCTCCAGGTGATCCAGTTGCAAACTCAAGTTTGGAAACCCTGCCATAAATTCTTTTGTGTGTCTTAACTGATAAAATCCCACCTTTGGATAAACCCAGTGCTCGTCTTCCACCTTACTTACACCTTGGCAGCTAAGCTCTGCTGGAGAAAAGCACTCGACTGGGTATTAATTGGTATCATAAATTCAGTCACCAACCTCAACTGGGTTCTGCCCAGCAAACTTACCTTTCTCAAGATGCTTATTCTCTTACTGTCTTAGGGTGGCCAGATTTAGGAAAGAAAAAAAAAAAAAAAAAAAAAGAAGAAGGACACCTAGTCAAATTTGAATTTCAGAGAAACATACTTCTTACCGTAAAAAATTATTTCATGTTAAACTGAAATTCATATTTGCCTGGCCGTCCAGATTTGTCGTTGCTAAATCTAGCAACCCTCACTAAGAAAGACATGTAGTCTTCAGGGCAGGCCATTTGGAGGAGAGCTGGAGGTGACATGGGAGAAACCCAGCATGGACCACAGGGAGGGAATGCAAACCCTGTCGGTCCTTGTGGCTCTGACCTTGACAGTGTGGATATCCTGCTGAAGCTGGGACCTTTTGTCGCAGAGCTAAACACATACACCTGGCCCAGAAGTCAGAGATGCTGGGGGAGAAGTCGGGGCAGCTGCAGGCCTGGCTTTGGCTTACATCAGTGAAGCAGGCCAGTAACTCAGTGACAAAGTGTGTGAGCTACACAATGACTGTTGCTTCACTTCTGCCCTCAAAATCTCCCACAAAAATCTCTCTGTGGACCATCCTAATTGGAAACATGTCGGGAAGGGAATTTGGGGAAATGTAGTTCAATCTAGGCAAGGTGACACATTATAATGTCATCATACCTATTACTCATTTTAAAAAGAGACTTGAGGTCGAGTACCAGGGACAAATGAATAATTTGCACAGAAGAAATAGTTACTCTTGGGCCGGGTGCAGTGGCTCACACCTGTAATCTTAGCACTTTGGGAGGCTGAGGCGGGTGGATCACGAGGTAAGGAGTTCGAGACCAGCCTGGCCAATGTTGTGAAACCCTGTCTCTACTAAAAAAAAATACAAAATTAGCCAGGCATGGTGTGCACTTGTAATCCCAGCTACTCAGGAGGCTGAGGCAGGAGAATCGCTTGAACCCGGGAGGCGGAGATTGCCCGTGAGTCAAGATCATGTCACTGCACTCCAGCCTGGGTGACAGAGCGGGACTCTGCCTTAAAAAAAAAGAAAGAAAGAAAAAAGAAAAGACAAGAAAAGAAAAATGAAATAGCTACCCTTTGTTGAATGCATATACATTCAACACTTCTTATCTATAAAATACACTTTACATAAATTTTGCTTATATAGATGACCTCTATACAAACTATACAGTTTTGTATACAGGTATACAAAACTATACAATTTTAGTTGTAACAATGCTTCAATGCTGGTATTATGAATAGCATTTTATAGATGAAGAAACTAAGAAAGAAGTGGAAAAATTTGCCCATGAACGTACAAGCAAGGGAAAGAGCTGTTATTTGTAGTCAGGTCTCTCCAAAGCCTATATTTCTAACCACTGTACACTGTGTTATCTGGACTACCAACAAACTGTAGACTTCCATTTCATAAGCGTTAAGTCTGCAGTCTCCAGGCCACCTGGGAAACCTTCACACATTGCCACTCCTCTGTGATTTTCACCTGACACCACTGGTTTGGGAACAAGTTCTTGAAGTGCTTGTTACACTCCCTGAGAACTCCCTTAAGTTGGAATCCCAGCCCTTCCACTTAGTAGTTAGATGGCCCTGGGTGAGTTACCTAACTTTCATCAGCCTCACCCTCTTCATTATGGCAGTTAATTCCCACCTTATGAAATCGTGGGAAAGATCAGATTACACTAATGCCAAGAAAACATCTGATACAGCCTGACTGTCCTAGACATTCCACCAGTAAGAGTTTTCCGCATTCCTTAATGAATTCGCCACCACTTCCTATATCCAGGCTGAAGACCCTTTAAATTATACCTTTCATCCTAATTTCTTACTCTTCCTCCAGGTCTGTATTTCCTGTTTCCCACTTGGAGACATAGCAAACCCCCAATCATCTTACATCTGAGCCATGATTCCCAGTTCTTTGTACTCTCAATGCCACCTTTGATGCCATCTTTTAGTCTTTTAGCTTACTTCCTTAAAATCATCTCCATTTCTCTCTCCCTCTGCCTTGCTCAGACATCATGCACGCAGCATGACTGTCTTTCCTGAGCCACTGGAGAAAAGAACTTTCCATTTGTAGCGCCATATTTTTAAAAGAATGTTGGCAAATCAGTGCAGATTGATCAGGGTGATGGGGCCTGGAAACTGGCATATGCCAGAATGAGTTTGGTGGGGGGTGGGGTTTGGGGGTTTTGTTTATTTGTTTTTGTCTTAAAAGCAGAAGTCCAAAGTTTGTCAGTGGGAAGAGAAGGTCCTTTGCTGTGTGTCCTTCAAAGTGCAGATGTGATCCATAGAAAGTGAATTTCTGTTCAACATAAGGAAATGTTGAGGATGAGAGTCCCAGCCAATGAAGCGAGCGTGATCACATGAGGGTCTCTATCTTCCTCACCTACTTTGCTCATCCCATTGAAATGTATGAGGCTCTCAGCAAAGACCGATTCACCATCTGCTATAAGAATTAAAGAAACAACTCACCAAGCTTCAAGCATGTGCATAGTAGCACCTTTATTAAATGACCCTAGACCCTCTAGAATCATATGCAATCCATTTTGAATCTGTTTGAAACTAGTCTCGCCAGCACGAGTGATGTGTAGCCTAAAGGCTACCAATGGCAAAGAGGAGTTTACAGTTCCTCTCTGAGCCAGCCAGAGACTGAACTCATAATATTGCCCTAAATAATAGTCTACTTCTTTGTTGTAGCTATAGTGCTTTCAGTGTTCAGCTCGGATAGCCCCAGTTTCAGACCAGTCTTTTTGTTTGTTTGGTTTGGTTTGTTTTTTTTAAATAGAGATATGGGTCTCACTATGTGGCCCAGGCTGGTCTTGAACCTGGTCTCAAGGGATCCTCCCACCTTGACCTCTCAGAGTGCTAGGATTATATGTGTGAGCCACTGTCCCTGGCCCAGTTTCAGACTGTTAATGGTCGTTATATTAGTCAGCTTGGGCTGCCATGACAAAATACTACAGACTGGGTGGCCTAAACAACAGAAATTTATTTCGTGCAGTTCTGGAGGTTGGAAGTCTGAGATCAAGGTGCCAGCTGATTTAGTTCCTGATGAGGGCTGTCTTCCTCGCAAACAGCTGCTTTTTTCCTGTGTCCTTACATGGCAGAGAGAAAGTGCGCATGTGTGAGTGAGCTCACCTCTCAAAGGCCCCATCTCCAAATACCATCACATTGAAGGTTAGAGCTTCAAACATGAATTTGTGGGGAGGGGAAAAATATTCAGTCTGTATCCATGGTCTTTCTTTTCTTTCTTACCAAAGTCATATTAGGCCAGGTGCAGTGGGTCATGCCTGTGATCCCAGCATGTGGGAGCCTCAGATGGGCAGATCACTTGAGGACAGGAGTTCGAGACCAGCCTGGACAACATGGTGAAACCCCGTCTCTACTAAAATACAAAAATTAGCCTGGCGTGGTAGTGCATGTCTGTAGTCCCAGCTACTTGGCAGGCTGACGCACAAGAATCACTTGAACCTGGAGGCAGAGGTGGCAGTGAGATGAGATCGTGCCACTGCACTCCAGCCTGGGTGGAAATGTTAGACTCTGTCTCAAAAACAAGCAAAGTCATATTAGTAAGACAGAGTTTTGTCTTTTTTGTTTTGTTTTGTTTTCGACAGGGTTTTGTTCTGTCGCTCTTGCCAGAGTGCAGTGAAACAACCAGGGCTCACTGCAGCCTTGAACTCCTGGGCTCAAGGGATCCTCCTTCTTCAGCCTCCTGAGCAGCTGGGATTACAGGCACATGCCACAGTGCCCAGGTAATTTTTTAATTTTTTTGTACAGATAGGGTCTTGCTATATTTCCTAGGCTGGTCTTGAACTCCTGGCTTCAAATCATCCTCCCACCTCAGCCTCTCAAAGTGCTAGGATGACAGGCATCAGCCACCTCGCTGATGTACATGGGCCACAGGAAGTTGGTGTGCTTCACACAGGCCAGAGTGACCAGCAGCATCTTCATTCTGGCTATTGCATGCCAGGGGCTGGTGATGGTGCCTGCCTCCTGGATCATATTCAGAAGGGTTCCCTTACGGACATTGCCAGCAACGTTGGCATCATGTGGCCACATGATTCAGCAGATCTGGAGGGTGGACAGTATCTCAGGTGGAGGAGAATGCAGGTGTCTCCAAGCCTTACCTTTTCTTTTTCTTTAATTTTTTTTGGGGGGTTCACCTTTATTCTACGCCTATGCCTATGCTTACCCAAGACCTTATCTTTTATTCCTTTGGGTTTTTTTGTTTTGTTTTGTTTTTGGTTTTTTGGTTTTTTTTTTTTGAGATGGAGTCTCGCTGTGTCACCCAGGCTGGAGTGCAGTGGTGCGGTCTCGGCTCACTGCTACCTCTACCTCCCAGGCTTAAGCAATTCTTGTGCCTCAGCCTCCTGAGTAGCTGGGACTACAGGTACTCACCACCATGTCTGGCTAATTTTTGTATTTTCAGTAGAGACGAGGTTTCACCATGTTGGTCACACTGCTCTCAAACTCCTGGCCTCAGGTGATCCACCTGCCTCAGCCTGCCAAAGTGCTGGGATTACAGGCACGAGCTACCGTGCCGGGCCTCAAAGTCTTATCTTTTAAATGGCCCTTCTGCTCTTAAGAAGGTGAGAACCAAGTCAAAGGGACTTAACTGACTGAGTTGCCAACGGTACATGAAGGGTAAAGAGATCCTGCAATTCACAACCTGGGACCTCAGGCAAATGCAGATTGCTTAACCTCTATTGCCTCATCTATAAACTGGGGCCAGTAATGTTCATGGGGATGTTCGAGGGATTAAATGACTTAATAAATTTAAAGCAATTAGAGTAGCCTAGCATGAAGAAAGCCCTCAAAAATGTTACAATCATTACTTTCTTTAAATGAGAAGTTGGCCTTAGATAGCTTCCAATGTCCACCCTCTACAGTGTTTTTGATCATCTTGTGGGTTTTTTTCCCTTTCCCCTCACTTTGTGAGCCTGCCCTTTCCTATCCATTTCCATAGCTAGTCCCCCGGTCCAGGGTTACATTCTTATGCTTGTTGGGATGAAACAAAGGAGAGCTTCCCATTTTCCCCCAAAGGGGATCTCTCAAACACCCCTATGTTTGCAGCCCTTTCTCTTAACGTCTCCTTTCAGCTCCTCCAACTCCCAGACTGTGTGGTTCTGCACAACAGTGAAGAAATATTGAGGAACCGAAACAAGCTGAGGCAGGTAAGTCCCAGCCCCTCGTCCACTCAGATGCCGGAGGCCTGACACCAGTTAGGCTGGTGCACCTGCAGCATTCTGCCCTGGGTTTGCTTTCGATCCCACCCCTGCAGTCTAGCCACCAGGAAACAAAAAACCTCCTCTCGGGGTTTTCTAAGCCCTACCTTTTGGTCAGGGCAGATCAGAACCCAGGAAACCCTGAACTCCAGATAGGCATCTGAAGGGAGAGGTGTCTCCACTCTGCCTCCAGGTCAGGTCCTCGGAACTACGCTTTGCCCTCACCTCACCTGACTGGTGCAGCACATCCAGCCTCGTGCTCCTTGTTTTCTGGACAGTTTCCTTTTGTTGTGTTTGATTTCCTTCTCTCAAGTAGTCATTCAGTTTCCACAGTGAATCCTGACTGGCACGCTAGAGTGTACATTAATCTCTGAGCCTCCCAAGGTGAGTGCTAGCAGGCCTGAACACATACTTGAAAGGTTGTGCCTCCCTTGCCTCCTGTTCCAGCTTCCTACCATCCAAACTACACAAATCAGCAAGTACCTCTTCCAAATTTGTTTTTTTTAGTTAGCAGAGTCTCGCTCTGTTGCCCAGGCTACAGTGCAATGGTACAGTCATAGCTCACTACGGCCTCCAACTCCTGGGCTCAAGTGATCCTCCCACCTCAGCCTCCCAACTAGTTGGGACTACAGGTGCATGCCACTACACCCAGCTAATTATTAAACTTTTTGTAGAGATGGGATCTCACTATGTTGCCCAGGCTGGTCTTGAACTCCTGGGCTTATGCAATGCTCTTGACTCACCCTCCCAAAGCGCTGGGATTATAGATGTGAGCCACACTGTGCCCAGCCCACACTTTGAAGGGCAAGCAAGGTGTGGAATCCTAATTAGGGAAAAGGAGTCAGGCTGGTGGAATCAGGAGAAAGCAAAAAGAGAAAGCAGATAAGCTACAAGTCTGCCTTTCTTCACAGTCCAGGACACATAGCCCTCCTATGCAGATAACTCACACTCCTCCTGTGCCCAGCTATCACCAGACCCTTGGCTGATAGAAAATTGCAAGTTAGCTCACTGCAGCCTTGGCATTATCAGTATTGCACAAAGCCCTCTTCATCGTATAGCATAAACACTATGCTATAAAATATCCAGCAAGCCTTTGTTTCTTTGCAGTCAGCTCGTCCCTTCTTGGCTGCCCATTGCTTTCTTGCAATGTATTTTCATACTTTCTCTAATAAATCTGCCATTCTTTTACCTACAACTGTCTTGGCAAATTATTTCACCCCCGTGCCATCAGCCCAGATAGTTGTCACTCACGCATGACACGAGGTACTAAATATTTCATCTTACAGGTAGTTGTGACCTTGGAGTTCTGTGATTCATACAAACTGCACTTTGAGTAGCATCCTGTGAGAGTTTGTTAAAAATATAAATTCTCTGACCAACCCCAGATCTATTAAATCCATTTCAGGGCTTGGAGCCCAGCAATCTGTTTTCATAAGCATATTAGAATTTGAAAAGTGCTGTTTGTAGACAACATTGATGAGCATCGCTGTTATTCTTCTTCCTTCCCCAACCCTCAATAGCATGTCAGTTCTCTGAAGACAGGCCCTGTATTCTTTTATGTTCACCCTTACATCCCTACTACGTAGAATGTGTTTGGTACAGAGTCAGTGCTTAATAAATAATTTGTTCAAATAAGAATTTAGAAATTAACCACATCCCTCTTCCTAAGGTTTGTGTCTTCACTGATTGGCCAGACTCTTAAGTAGGGGGCTGGTGGGTGTGGAAAGGAAGACCTCATCCAGACTAAATTTTTGGTTCAACTTTGCAAATGCAGAGTGTGATCACAAAAGTCTTGGAGAGTTGGTTGGCTCATGGGCTTCTGAAATGTTGACCATTTTATACCCCAAACCCAAAGCACATCAGTCAAAATGAGCTGTTCAGATAGTGTGAGCAGCAAGCAGAAGAGATGCTAGACTGCTGAAGCCTGTGGGTGGCCTCAAACTCACACAGCCCTTCTGCATTATACAACCTCTTAACAGGGTTCCTCAAAATAAGTTAATCTCATGCTTGTCCCCAGACTACCTCTAGAGGAGACAACGGGACAGGGCAGGCAGAAACAAAGAACTTATGTTTAGGGGCCCCGCTAGAATGATTTAGTCCATTGATGTATCCCAGAGTCAACATCATTTTCTGCCACAAAGTAGGTGTTCAATAAATGTTTCTCTTTTTTTTTTTAAGAGACAGGGTCTTGCTCTGTCGCCCAGACTGGCCTCGAACTGGGCTCAAGGGATCCTCTCGCCTCAGCCTCCTGGGTAGCTGGGACTACAGGTATGTGCCACCATGGGTAACTTTTTATTTTTTTATAAAGGGGGGGGGTCTCACTATGTTTCCTAAGCTGGTCTCGAACTCTTGACCTCAGCAATCCTTCTGCCAAGGTCTCCCAAAGTGCTGGGGTTACAGGTGTGAGCCACTGTGCCTGGCGTATATTTCTTAAATGTTTGAAGAAAAATAAGCAAGATACCTTTGCTTTATAATGCTTGTGCTAAAAAGCCAATATCCTCTAGAATTGATATACTCCCTTAGTCTTGTCTTTCGAGGACATCCTGGATTTTTTTTTTTTTTTTTTTTTTTTGAGACAGGGTCTCACTCTGTTGCCCAGGCTGGAGTGCAATGGCATGACCTTGGCTCACTGCAGCCTCCACCTCCCCAGTTCAAATGATTCTCGTGCCTCAGTCTCCTGAGTAGGTGGGATTACAGGCACCCACCACCATGCCTGGCTAATTTTTGTATTATTGTAGAGACAGGGTTTCACCATGTTGCCCAGACTAGTCTCGAACTCCTGGACTTAAGCGGTCTGCCCACCTTGGCCTCCCAAAATGCTCTCAAAATCGGCATGAGCCACTATGCCCAGCCTCATTCTAGAGTCTTGAAAAGACTCTACGTGAGTCCAGAATGCTATCTGTAACCAAAACATGCATCTGAGCCAAGTGCCCAAGGTCTTAGCCTTCAGGGAAGTTCCTTAATTCTCTCTTAGCGAGGCAGCTGGGTTGTGGGGCCTGCAGCGTAGCTCACACTCAATAAGCCAGCTCAGCATAGGCATAGGGAGGTCACCATGCCGATTCCAGGAATGCTTGCATGTCACTGAGAGCCATTGCCTTTATTTCTCACTGGAATCCCACGATCTCCTATCCCACTGAGAAGCTCAAAAGACAATTACCCAGTACATAAAAACTGGCTTGGGGATTTACTGAACAGTCCTTGGAGAGGGGTCAGTGTTGACGTAGGATTGGCAAAGCAGCACTCTCTCCCGGGTTACTGAAACACACATCATCAAATAAGGGTGCAATCACAGTTATTGCACAACTTAGCAAAGCAAGAGCAAATCAACTATACTGAAGGAGAGGTCAAAGCCTCCAGGCTTCACATGAGGCACCGGCTGTGTGCCTGTGGCCCAGATGCAATTCAGAAGGGTGACAAACACAAGGATATTGCCATTGGCTATGGCCTCACAGGCATCAGAAAAAGATGGCTTTCCTAGAATCAGAAAAAGCAGCCTTTACCTGTGTCTTCTGTCAGTCACCCTTTTCCCCACACACAGTGTAGCCTGTCCCTGGGTTAGGGATTTGGACCCTAGCTCTCAGCTTGCCGGGGCCACAGACACACTGTGCTAAAGTGCCTAGCTTCTGCCTCAGGTTCTGTATGAGGTCCCTTCATCACAGCGTGCATTCAGAGTTCTTCTACCCACCCTCTTGCTTCCTGGCGGCTCACTGCTAAATGACCCAAGAGAGACACTTAGACATTTTCTTTTTCTTTTTTTTTTTTTTTTTTGAGATGGAGTCTCACCCTGTCACCCGGGCTGAAGTGCAGTGGCACCATTTCAGCTCACTGCAACCTCCACCTCCTGGGTTAAAGCAATTCTCCTGCCTCAGCCTCCCGGGTAGCTGGGATTACAGGCATGGGCCACCACACTCAGCTAATTTTCATATTTTTAGTAGAGGTGGGGTTTCACCATGTTGGCCAGCCTGGTCTCGAACTCCTGACCTCAGGTGATCCACCTGTCTTGACCTCCCAAAGTGCAGGGATTATAGATGTGAGCCACCACGCCCAGCAAACATTTTCATTACCAGAGACCCCCAGGGTAATTTTTATTTTATTACAAAAGACATTTTATATCACACACAAGCTTATGGATTAACTTTACTTATTTATATTCCTTTTCCCCACACATGAGCAAAATTTCTGCCTGGAAATACTAAATGTTATGATTTGCCACAACTCTTTAGTAAGCAGTAACTTCTGCATGCTGCTCAGAGAGTCTCAGCCTTTCCCTGTGCACTCCCTAATGCGTCAGATCACAAGGACACTCCGTCCCTACTTGTCTCAAGTTCCAGACAGATGGAAGATACAACATCTCCCAACACTTTGCTCTCTTGCTTTGCTTCATTAAGCCCTAAGATGAGCAGCTTGTGAAACGACTTCACATGGATCAGTCCCAGGGCCTCCCCCAAGGCTGATACGATTTAATAAAACTAGGCTGGGCACGGTGGCTCACACCTGTAATCCCAGCCCTTCGGGAGGCTGAGGCGGGCGGATCATGAGGTCAGAAGATCGAGACCATCCTGGCTAACACAGTGAAACCCCGTCTCTACTGAAAATACAAAAAAATTAGCCAGGTGTGATGGGGGGCGCCTGGCAGAGTCTTGCTCTGTCACCCAGGCTGAAGTGCAGTGGCACAATCTCAGCTCACTGCAGCCGCAACCTTCCAGGTTCAAGTGATTGTCCTGCCTCAGCCTCCTGAGTAGCTGGGACTACAGGTGAGCACCACCATACCTGGCTAATTTTTGTACTTTTAGTAGAGATGGGGATTTCACCATATTGGCCAGGCTGGTCTGAAACTCAGGTCCTCAAGTGATCCGCCTGCCTCTGCCTCCCAAAGTGCTGGGATTACACATGTGAGCCACCAAGCCCAGGTGAAAGCTCTTTTTTTCCTGGCAAAATGTTCATGGTTTGTTTATTTATTTATTTATTTATTTATTTATTTATTTATTTATTTTACTCTTTTAAAAATTACAGGCTGGGCAACATAGTGAGACCTTGTCTCTATGAAAAAATTTAAAAATTGCATGGTGCATGGTGGTTCATGCCTATAATCCCAACAGTTTGGGAGGCCAAGGTGAGCTGATCACTTGAGGTCAGGAGTTCAAGACCAGCCTGGGCAACATGGTGAAACCCCATTTCTACCAAAAACACGAAAAATAGCCAGGTGTGGTGGCATGTGCCTGTAATCCAAGCTACTTGGGAGGCTGAGGCAGAAGGATCACTTGTACTCAGAAGACCAAAGCTGCAGTGAGCTGAGATTGCACCATTGTATTCCAGCCTCAGCAACAGAGACCTTGTCTCAAAAAAAAATGAAAAAGAAAAAAAAAAGATGTAAAATATATGTAATATAAAAGTCACCATTTCAATAATAGTCTTTCTTTTCTTTTCTTTTCTTTTTTTTTTGAGACAGGATTTCACTCTGTTACCCGGGCTGAAGTGCAATGGTATGATCATAGCTCACTGCAACTGCAAATTCAAGCAATCCTGCCCCCTCAGCCTCCCAAGTAGCTAGGACTACAGGTGTACACCATCACTGCACCCAGACACTTTTTAAAAACCTTTTCGTAGAGATGAGGTCTTGCTATGTCGCCCAGGCTTGTCTCACACTCCTGGCCTCAAGCCATCCTCCTGCCTCAGCCTCCCAAAGTGTTGAGATTACAGGCACGAGCCACCATGCCCAGCCAACCATCTGGAAGTATACAATTCAGTGGCATTAATAACCTTTACCATGTTGTGCAACAATCACCACTATCTATTTCCAAACATTTTCATCACCCTAGACAGAAACTGTGTACGTATTAAGCAATAATTCTCCATTCTGTCTTCTCTGCATGCCTTGGTAACCTCTATTCTACTTTTTGTTTCTGTAAATTTGTATATTCCAGATATTTCATGTCAGGCCTCTGAGCCCAAGCTAAGCCATCATATCCCCTGTGACCTGCATGTATACATCCAGATGGCCTGAAGCAACTGAAGATCCACAAAAGAAGTGAAAATAGCCTTAACTGATGACATTCCATCATTGGGATTTGTTTCTGCCCCACCCTAACTGATCAATGTACTTTGTAATCTTCCCCACCCTTAAGAAGGTTCTTCGTAATTCTCCCCACTCTTGAGAATGTACTTTGTGAGATCCACCCCCTGCCTGCGAAACATTGCTCCTAACTCCACCGCCTATCCCCAAACCTATAAGAACCAGTGATAATCCCACCACCCTTTGCTGACTCCTTTTTCGGACTCAGCCCTCCTGCACCCAGGTGAAATAAACAGCCTTGTTGCTCACACAAAGACTGTTTGGTGATCTGTCTTCCACGGACGCGTGTGACATTTCACAAGTGGAATTATACAACATTTGTTGTTTTGTGTCCGACTTCTTTCATTTAGCGTAATTTTTTCAAGATTCATCTGATGTAGCACATGGCAGAACTGCATTCTATTACATAATATGACTACATAATATTCCATTGTATGCATATATCACATTTTATTTGCATTCATCTGTTGATGGACACATGAGTCGTATCCACCTTTTGGCTACTGTGAATAATGCTGCTGTGAACACTGGTGTATAAATATCTGTTTGAGTCTCTGATTCCAGTTCTTTTAGGTATACACCTAGGAGTGGAATTGCTGGGTCATATGATAACTCTATGTTTAACTTTTTTTGTCCATTTTATTTATTTATTTTTGTAATTATTATTATTTGTAATTATTTTATTTTAGATTCAGGTGGTCAGTGCGTAGGTTTGTTACATGTGTATACTGTGTGACACTGAGGCTTGGGCCTAATAATCCCATTGCCCAAGTAGTGAACATAGTACCCAGTAGGTAGTTTTGCAACCCTTCCCCCCAACCTTTGGAATCTCCAGTGTGTGTTGGTCCCATATTTGTGTACATGTGTACCAAATATTTGGTTTCCACTTATAAGTGAGAACATGCAGTATTTGGTTTTCTGTTTCTGCTTTAATTCACTTATGATAATGGCCTCCAGCTGCAGCCATGTTGCTGCAAAGAAATAATTTCATTCTTTTTTATGGCTGCGTAGTATTCTATGCTGTATATATAACCACATTTTCTTTATCCAGTTCACTGTTGACGGATACCTGGGTTGATTCCATGTCTTTTTTTTCTTTTCTTTTCTTTTTTTTCTTTTTGAGATGGAGTCTTGCTCTGTCGCAAGACTGGAGTGCAGTGGTGCCATCTTGGCTCAGTGCAACCTCCAACTCCCTGGTTCAAGTAATTCTCCTGCCTTAGCCTCACGAGTAGCTGGGATTACAGCCACGCACCACCATACCTGGCTAATTTTTGTATTTTTGGTATAGAAGGGGTTTCACTATGTCAGCCAGGCTTGTCTCAAACTCCTGACCTCAGGTAATCCACCTGACTCAGCCTTCCAAAGTGCTGGGATTACAGGCGTGAACCATCACACCCGGCATTTTTTTGTTTTGTTTTGTTGTTTTTGAAATAGGGTCTCACTTTGTCACCCAGGCTGGAGTGCAGTGGCGAGATCTCAACTCACTGCAGCCTTGACCTCCCGGGTTCAAGTGATCCTCCTGTACCCAAGTAGGTGGGAATACAGGTGTGCACCACTATGCGTGGTTATTTTTTGTATTTTTATTTTGTAGAAATGGGGTTTTGCCTTGTTGTCCAAGCTGGTCTCAAACTCCTAAGCTCAAGCGATCCACCTGCCTCGGCTTCCCAAAGTGTTAGGATTACAGATGTGAGCCTCTGTGCCTGGCCTGACTCCATGTCTTTGCTATTATGAATAGTGCTACAATAAACATGTGAATGCAGGCTTTTTTTGCTAGAATGATTTAGTTTCTTTTGAGTATATACACATAATGGGATTGCTGGGTCAAATAGTAAATCTTTTTTTAGTTATATGAGAAGTCTCCACACTGTTTTTCATAAGGGCTGAACTAATTTGCATTCCCACCAACAGTGTAAAAATGTTCTTTTTTCCTCCAAAAGCTCGCCATCATGTTGTTTTTTGACTTTTTAATAATAGCCATTCTGACTGGTATGAGATGGTATCTCATTGTAGCTTTGATTTGCATCTCACTGATGATTAGTGATCTGAGCATTTTTTATAAGTTTCTTGGCCACTTGTTTTTTGTTGTTGTTTTGTTTGTTTCTTTTGAGGCAGAGTCTCTCTCTGTCGTCCAGGCTCTGTCGCCCAGGCTGGAGTGCCGTGGCGTGATCTTGGCTTACTGCAACCTCCGCCTCCTGGTTTCAAGCGATTCTCCCACCTCAGCCTCCCTAGTAGCTGGGATTACAGACTTTCACCACCACAGCTGGCTAATTTTTGTATATTTTGTAGAGATGGGGTTTCGCTGTGTTGCCTAAGCTGGTCTCAAACTCCTAAGCTCAAGCGATCCACCTGCTTTGACCTCCCGAAGTGTTAGGATTACAGATGTGAGCCACTGTGCCCAGCCTGACTCCATGTCCTTGCTATTATGAATAGTGCTTCAATAAACATACGAGTGTGATGTTTTTTGGTAGAATGATTTATTTTCCTTTGAGTATATACACATTAATGGGATTGCTGAGTCAAATGGTAAATTTTTTTTAGTTATTTGAGAAATCTCCAGACTGCTTTCCATAAAGGCTGAACTAATTTGCATTCCCACCAAATAATAGCCATTCTGACTGGAATGAGATGGTACCTCATTGTAGCTTTGATTTGCATCTCACTGATGATTAGTGATCTGAACATTTATTATGTTTGTTGAACTTTTTTTTTTTTTTTTTTGAGACAGAGTCTCGCTCTGTGTCCCAGGCTGGAGTGCAGTGGCACAATCTCGGCTCACTGCAACCTCCACCTCCCAGGTTCAAATGATCCTCCCACCTCAGCCTCCCAAGTTGCTGGGATCACAGGAGTGTGCCACCACGCCTAGTTATTTTTTTGTATTTTAGTAGAGACAAGGTTTCGTTATGTTGGCCAGGCTGGAACACTTTACTGGCCACTTGTATGTGTTCTTTTGAGAGGTGTCTGTTCATGTTTTTTACGTCCTTTTTAATGGGGTTGTTTTTTTCTTGTTGATTTAAGTTCCTTATAGATTCTGGATATTAGTGTTTTGCTGAATGCATAGTTTGCAAATGGTTTCTTCCATTCTGTAGGTTATCTGTTTACTCTATTGATTGTTTCTTTTGCTATGCAGAAGCTCTTTAGTTTAATTAGGTTCCAACTGTCAATTTTTGTTTTTGTTGCATTTGCTTTTGAGAACTTAGTCATAAATTCTTTGTCTAGGCCAATGTCTAGAAGAGTATTTCCTAGGTTTTCCTTTAGGATTTTTATACTTTTAAGTCTTAGAGTTAAGGTTGTAATCCATCTTGAGATAATTTTTGTACATAGTGAGAGGTTGGGGTCCAGTTTCATTCTGCATATGGCTAGCCAGTTTTCCCAGCACCATTTATTGAATAAGGTATCCTTTCCAATTCTTTATCTGTGTTGACTTTGTAGGTCGGTTGGTTATAGGTGCACAGCTTTATTCCAGGGGTCTCTATTCTGTTCCATTGGTTTTGTTTAGGATTGTGTTGGCTATTCAGGCTCTTTATGGTTCCATATGAATTTTAGAATATTTTTTTCTGATTCTATGAAAAATGACATTGGTAATTTGATAGGAATAGCATTGAATCAGTAGATTGCTTTGGGCAGGATAGACGTTCTATATGTTTAACTTTTTGAGAAACCACCAAACTGTTTTCCACAGTGACTGCACTATTCTACATTCCCACCAACAATGTACGAGGGTTCCAATGTCTTCACATCCTCACCAACATAGGTTTTTCTTTTTTATGCTTTGTTTTTTGTTTCTGAGATGGAGTCTCGCCCTGTTGCTCAAGCTGGAGTGCACTGGTGTGATCTCGGCTCACTGCAACCTCCGTCTCCCAGCTTCAAGTGGTTCTCTTGCCTCAGCCTCCTGAGTAGCTGGGAACATAGGTGTGCACCACCATGCCCAGCTAATTTTTGTATTTTAGTAGAGACGGGGTTTTGCCATGTTGCCCAGACTGATCTTGAACTCCTCAGCTCAATTGATTCACCCACCTCAGCCTCTAAAAGTGCTGGGATTACAAGGGTGTGCCATGGTGCCCAGTGTCAGTCTGTACTTTTAAGAATTTATTTACGGCCGGACGTGGTGGCTCATGCCTGTAATCCCAGCACTTTGGGAGACCGAGGCAGGCGGATCATGAGGTCAAGAGATCAAGACCATCCTGGCTAACCCGGTGAAACCCGTGTCTACTAAAAAACACACACACAAAAAAAAAATTAACTGGACATGGTGGCGGGTACCTATAGTCCCAGCTACTCAGGAGGCTGAGGCAGAAGAATG
Organism: Papio anubis; assembly: GCF_008728515.1. Lineage (NCBI taxonomy): Eukaryota > Metazoa > Chordata > Mammalia > Primates > Cercopithecidae > Papio > Papio anubis. The sequence goes on along the minus strand of NC_044977.1, from coordinate 45,447,217 downwards.
GCGAGAACCTTGGAGGTGGAGCCTGCAGTGATCTGAGTTCATGCCACTGTACTCCAGCCTGGGAGACAGAGCGAGACTCCATCTCAACAACAACAAAAAAAAGCAAAACAGGCCGGGCGCGGTGGCTCAAGCCTGTAATCCCAGCACTTTGGGAGGCCAAGACGGGCGGATCAAGAGGTCAGGAGATCAAGACTATCCTGGCTAACATGGTGAAACCCCGTCTCTACTAAAAAGTACAAAAAACTAGCCGGGCGAGGTGGCGGGCGTCTGTAGTCCCAGCTACTCGGGAGGCTGAGGCAGGAGAATGGTGTGAACCCGGGAGGCAGAGCTTGCAGTGAGCTGAGATCCGGCCACTGCACTCCAGCCTGGGCGACAGAGCGAGACTCCGTCTCAAAAAAAAAAAAAAAAAAGAATTCATTTACAACCTAGAGTTCCACTGAACCTCAGATGGCAGACTCTAGTGTCAAGGGTGGTGCCTTTTTAAATTCAGGACCAGGCCAGGCGCGGTGGCTCACGCCTGTAATCCCAGCACTCTGGGAGGCCGAAGCAGGCAGATCATGAGGTCAGGAGATCAAGACCAGCCTGGCCAACACGGTGAAACCCTGTCTCTACCAAAAATACAAAAATTGGCTGGGGATGGTGGCACGTGCCTGTAATCCCAGCTACTCAGAAGGCCGAGGCAGGAGAATCACTTGATCCTGGGAGGTGGAGGTTGCAGTGAGCTGAGATCGCGCCACTGCACTTCAGCCTGGGCTACAGAGCCAGACCCTGTCTAAAAATAATAATAATAATAATAACAATAATAAATTCAGGACCAAATGGAGGAGCAGGTTGCTCAACCACGGAACTGGTCCCTCCCAGTTCCATCATATTTTAGGATAGAGCAATCAAAAACTAAAATGAAAATGAAAACAAAAGAAAGCAGAGGATCACTCATTAGTTTAACAAAGGTTTTTGTTTTGTTTTGTTTTTTTGAGATGGAGTCTTGCTACACCCAGGCTGGAGTGAAGTGGTTCAATCTCGGCTCACTACAACCTCCACCTCCCAGGTTTAAGTGATTCTCCTGCCTCAGCCTCCTGAGTAGCTGGAATTACAGATGTGCATCACCATGCCTGGCTAATTTTTGTATTTTTAGTAGAGTTGGGGTCTTGCCATGTTGGCCAGGCTGGTCTCGAACTCTTGATCTCATGTGATCTGCCTGCCTCAGCCTCCCAAAGTGCTGGAATTACAGGCATGAGCCACTGCACCTGGCCAGAGCTTTAAGTTAGTACCTTTGCATTGTTCTAAGCACTAAGCTGGGGTATTTTGTTACAACAGCAATAGGATGCAATTCCTCATTTGCTTTATAAAGCACCCTGCAGTATTGGGGGCAGCCCTCAGAGGACCAGGGTCTGACTATGTGCTGCCTCCACAGAAGCTGCGTGGTTTGGGGCAACGGACTGTGTCATGCCAAGACTCGTCCATGTGTAGCAGATGGGGACAGCAGTGTTTGCCTCACAAAGCTGTGAGAATTAGAGTTAAACTATGTCAAACAGCCGTGACATAGGCTTTTAGTAAGGGGAAGCTGTTTACTACGATCTGTGTCATCACTATTTATTTACTTATTTTTAAAACACTTTTCTTTGCCTGGGAAACATGGTGAGGCCCCATCTCTACTAAAAATAAAAACATTAAAAAAAAAATACCCGGGCCTGGTGGTGCACACCTGTGATTCCAGCTGTTGAGAGGCTGAGGCTGAGGCAGGAGGATCGCTTGACCCTGGGGGTTGGAGACTGCAGTGAGCCAAGATCATGCCACTGCACTCCAGCCTGGGTGACAGAGAAAGACCCTGCCTAAAATACATACATGCATACATACATACATACATACATACATACAATGCTTTAATTAGGAAGTGGATGGCAGAGAGGGACCTCGTTTAGAATCAGGATGCAGGGAGGGAAAGGGATCATAGGATGCCACGGAGGAGGAATGAGAAGTTCTATTCTAGGGAGCAAGGCAGTGGCCCCGGCTGCCCTCCCTCTCCCCTTTCTCCTGGTCCAGCAGTGTCACCGCCAAGCTCCTCAACCGTTAGCTACCACACTCAGGAATTCTCTCTGCCCCATCTTCCTTATCCCCACCAAGCCCTGCTTTTTCTCCGTCTAAACCCACCCATAAGCCAGGGGTTTTGTTTCTCCTTCTTCATCATGATTCAGGTGTCTTTGGTTATATTTGCTTGTATTTGGTCATTCTGGCCTTCCTTGTGCAACATAGATGTCCTGTCCAGATAGGTCTTGAGTTATCGGTCACATACTGTAGTGAAGTGTGTCTTTGCTTATGTTAGGCTGGGCCCCAGCAACCACTTCTGCACCATGTACCTCATTTCCCATGGCTGTAAGGAGTTCATTGGCTCAGGATGGACACCTTATGCAAGCCAGGAATTGGGATTTATCACCTAGACAGCCCTACTCTGAACTGGCTGGAACCATACCATCACTCCCTACCGGCCATATTCCATCAGGTTAGGGGGAGGGAGGAGTCAAGAACCAGCAGACATCTAGGGAAATGGCTCAGTGGTTTCATGGTTCCCTGATGTAATGTATCCCCCACCACCCCCCACCTCCCCACTTCCCTTTTTTTTTTTGAGAGCTCTGTCACCCAGGCTGGAGTGCAGTGGTGCAAACACAGCTCACTGAGGCCTCACCCTCCCGGTCTCAAGCAATCAATCCTCTCACCTCAGCCTCGCAAGTAGCTGGGACTACAGGCACACACCACCAGCTTTTGTATTTTGGGTTTTTTATAGAGATGGGGCTTCACTACATTACCCAAGCTGGTCTCAAACTCCTAGGCTCAAGCGATCCGCCTGCCTCAGCTTCCCAAAGTGCTGGGATTATAGGTGTGAGCCACTGCACCTGGCTGATTTGTGTCATGCACATCCGTGTGAATGGACCACCAAAGAGGCTTTGTGTGAGCAACAAGGCTGTTTATTTCACCTGGGTGCAGGAGGGCTGAGTCCGAAAAGAGAGTCAGCAAAGGGTGGTGGGATTATCACTGGTTCTTATAGGTTTTGGGATAGGCGGTGGAGTTAGGAGCAATGTTTTGTGGGCAGGGGTTGGATCTCACAAAGTACATTCTCAAGGGTGGGGAGCATTATAAAGAACTTTCTTAAGGGTGGGGGAGATTACAAAGAACCTTCTTAAGGGTGGGGGAGATTACAAAGAACCTTCTTAAGGATGGGGGAGATTACAAAGTACATTGATCAGTTAGAGTGGGCAGAAACAAATCCCAATGGTGGAATGTCATCAGTGAAGGCTATTTTCACTTCTTTTGTGGATCTTCAGTTGCTTCAGGCCATCTGGATGTATACGTGCAGGTCACAGGGGATATGATGGCTTAGCTTGGGCTCAGAGGCCTGACATTTGTGAGTTCTTATTGTCCCCACTAGGCCAACTCACTAAACCTACCAGATGTTTGCACAGTCAGTATCCTCATAGGAAAGGACCAATGAATTGGGATGGGGACTAATACATGCTGAGTGCCTGCTTTGGCCAGGCACCTGGCTTCTAGTCATTCCTCACAGGCATCCAATGAGGCAGGTGGTATTTTTCTCATTCGACAGATGAAGAGCTAAGGTTCAGTCACAGAGGTCAAGTAACCTGCCCAATATCTCACAAGTGAATTGTAGTGGATTCCTTCTCATTCTAGAGCTCACCTTAAAATAAAGGCCAGGAGCTGTGGCTCACGCCTGTAATCCCAACACTTTGGGAGGCCAAGGCAGGTGGATCACCTGAGATCAGGAGTTCAAGGGCAGCCTGGCCAACATGGCATAACCCCGTCTCTACTAAAAACACAAAAATTAGCTGGATATGGTGGCACGCGCCTGTAATCCCAGCTACTCAGGAGGCTGAGGCAGGAGAATCGCTTGAACCTGGAGGGCGGAGGTTGCAGTGAATGTGGTACCATGTGCCTGTAGTCCCAGCTGTTTTGTTTCATTTAATTTAATTTAGGAGAGCTAAATAATTAAACATGAGGCCAAAGTACATAAGAAAGTGGCAGTCTTTTATTGCAAATATGTGCACACTCTCGGGCGAGGTTCTCTGGTCCTCAGGTGTGGGGGGGCCAGGGAAGTCACGCCGACGCTCTCGGGTGATGTTCTCCGGTCCACAAATGCGGGGGCCGAAGAAGTCACGCCGGCTCCTGCTGGCAGCGGACTTTTATGCATTGGTACTGGAAGGGGGAGGGCAGTGGGCGGGATAAGGGCGTGATAGGGGCGTCTCCGTAGGCGTGGCCGGGTAAGTTTTGATCTCTTCGGATTGACGTCACCTGGCGCATGCTCGGTTGATCAGCATCTTCCTGGGCGCGGGCTGCATTTTCCCGCGCGTGGGAAAGTTGGTGAGGAAGAACCCGGAAGCAACATGGATTGTGCCTCCTTGTTCACCTTCCTCCATCTTGTCCTTTCTCCCTCACCCAAATAGTCCAACCTCTTATTGATTATAAGAATTTGGGGCGCCATTGTCTGTCTGGCTGCTTCCTGCTGTTAGGGGGCATAGTTAGGGTCTGAGGTTGGCAGTTGGGTGTAGGGATGCAGGAGGATTTGGTTGAAGGTGACTTGGGTGATCTCTTGGACCCTGGCTCAGAGAAATTTTATTAAAATGGGAGCAAGACATAACATAAGACAGAGGATTAGTATGGGAATTAGGAATGGAAGCATCTGTTGTACTACAGGCAGCAGCCATACCGGTGGTCCGGGGGTTAAGGGGGTGTTAAATTGTTGAAGCTCTTTTTTGATTTTGTTTAAAGTTTGGATGTTGGTGCCAACCAGGCCTGATTCGTTTATATAATAGCAACACTCTTCTCCTAGGAAGAGGCACGTTCCTCCTTTTTCGGCAGTAAAAAGATCTAATGCCCGCCTATTTTGTGCTGCTACCTGGGCCACTGAGGTAATCTGACGTAAAGAGGCCAGGCTTTCAGCTGAAGCCTCTATGGCTTCCTGGACCTGAGTGGAGAGAGTCCGTGTGGACTGAATTGAGTGGGCAAGAGCCCCTGTCCCAAGTCCTGAGGCTATTAGGGACGATGCTAGGGAAACCCCAATAAGTAAGGGAAGAAAAATGGCCCGCTTTTGGATTTTATTGCTGGGAGTGGTAAGCTGGGAAGCTAGTTCGGACAATTCTCCTTCGCTATATAGAGTTAAGCTAGGCACTAAAGACACTGGAACGCAAAGGGATTGGGTGATGGAGGTATAGTTAAGAGTTTTAGGCCGGGCACGGTGGCTCAAGCCTGTAATCCCAGCACTTTGGGAGGCCGAGACGGGTGGATCACGAGGTCAGGAGATCGAGACCATCCTGGCTAACACGGTGAAACCCCGTCTCTACTAAGAAATACAAAAAAAGTAGCCGGGCGAGGTATGGAGCCAGGTCCCAGCTACCAGGAGGCTGAGGCAGGAGAATGGCGGAACCCGAGGCGTGAGCTTGCAGTGAGCTGAGATCCGCCACTGCACTCTAGCCTGGCTACAGAGCCGCAGACTCCATCTCAAAAAAAAAGAGTTTTAGATAGAGTTTGGTCACACCGGCAGGCCTCAAATGGGGCACACCAACCTTGCTAGGAGCTTGGGTAATTATTAATTAGGAAGAGTTTGGGATAGAGTAACAGAAAGGAAGGGTTGGATTTTCTGGATTTCGGTATAATGGGACCTGGGGCAGGGATGTTACTTGAAGGGGGTTAGTAGAGTTAGTCATGATATTGAAAACGGTTGGTAGCGGGACTGCCACTAAGGGAGCTTTTCCAAGTGCAGCGCAAAGGAAGCAGTGGGAGAGGTTCCTTACTCCAGCAGCCTGGGTTAAGTTAAGTCCCTGGTGAATAAGTATTAGCCATGAGAATGGGTCCTCATTGTTAGGGGGACTTGGGGGGCTTAACAGCTTCTGTATTTTCTGTTCATGAGATTTTATAACTGAGGTTAAATTTTGTAGGGCCTGTACACTCTTAGGAAGATGTACTTGTTTACTCTTAGGGAGGCGTACTTGTTGCATGTATACTCTCTTTATTTGGAGGGTTGCGGTGGGATATGAGGACAAAGATGTTGCATATAGTCCACCTTTAACTCCCTGAGCCTACCGGGGGTCCCAGGGATCCTTAATATTAAGAATGTATCCTCCTGATGTTCTATTTCTTACAAAAGGTCGATCATTGGGGTGCAAATGCCATTTGCACCCATTAACCCTATCTCATGCATGTTGCAATAGTTGTAAGGACACCCCAGGTTGGTCTCTTGCCAGTCATTTTTACACTTATATTCAGTTTGGTCGTACAAGAAACATATGACTGGGAGGTCGTAGTTGCCAACAGAACTCAGGTGAAAGTTAAGGAGGAGGGCAGCTTGACAGTCCTCGGGGGAGCAATCTGCAGTACCTTGCGTTTGTGAGTGAGCAACGGCGCTTACCGGCGGCGGACTTTTATGCCTGGGAGCTGGAAGGGGAGGAGTTTGGGGCGTGTGTGTAGGAGTGGCTTCTTGAATTTCGGTGTCCTCGGCTTGACGTCACTCTGCACATGCTCAGTTGATTTGGTTCTTTTCCCGGGCGCGGGAGAATCTGTGATGAAGAACCCGGAAACAACAGGGACTGCTCCATCTTGTTCACCTTCCTCCATCTTGTCCCTTCTCCCTCACCCAAACACCAACTACTAGGGAGGCTGAGGCAGGAGGATCACTTGAGTCTGGTAGTTTGTAGTTGCAGTCAGCTATGATTGCACCACTGCACTCCAGCCTGGGGCAACAGAATGAGACCCCGTCTCAAAAACAACAGGAAACTACAAAGAAGGAAGGAAGGAGGGAGGGAGGGAAGGAAGGAAGGAAGAAAAGTTTAAAAAAAAAGCCTACCTATGTTGTAAAAGGGAGTTTGTTCCTAAAATCAGCCTCCCCAGGAACTCAGAGGCCAGGGTTTTTACGGATAATTGGGGCAGAGGTGCTGCTGATTGGTTGGGGATCAGATCATAGGGTGTGGAAAGCAGTCCTTCTGCACTGAGTCAGCCTCTGAGCAGGGTCATGAGTCACGAGGCTGGGTGGAGTCAGTCAGTTGCCGGAAAGCAGAAGTCATCTCCAAACAACGATCGCAGGTTCTAGAATCATTACGTCATCTACAGGAGCAATTGGGGAAGTAACAAATCTTGTGACCTCTGGCCACATAACTCTTGAGCAGTAAGAGATTATAGAAAGGCAAGCCAAAGAACAGTGCTGATTATACGTTAACTATGCCTACATTTTAGCAGAATTCAGGCCCCTCGCATAATCCTAATCCTATGGCCTTTCTTCAGTCTCACAAAGGTAGTTTCAGTCCCTGAACAAGGAGGAGGTCCGTTTTAAGGAGGGACTATTATTATCCTTGCTTCCAAGCTTAACTGTAAACTAAATTCCTCCAAAGGTTAGCTTGGCCTATGCTCAAGAATGAGAGAGGACAGCCAGCCTGGGAGGCTAGAAGCAAGATGGAGTCAGCCATGCCAGGTGTCTTCCATGGTCATAATCTTTGCAAAGGTGGCTTCATAACCGAAGTTGTAAGTGCAGTGCAGCTGATTCGATGGCACTATGGTCACTTAGGAAACACTGTTCTAGAGGTCACTGCAGCCATTGGGGTGTGGGCTTCAGAGGATTCACCAATGAACACACACTGTGGATATTGTTCCAGCTTTTTGACTCCTTACCTAGGTAGATACTTGGTCCACTAGGAGATGGCCCAGGGGCCTACCATAGGAAAAATGATTCTCTGAATTGCAACATGTCCTCCTCTCCCAACCCCCAGAAGATGAGCTGTTTTTAACTTTCACCTAAGGCTAACTGACCCTGTAATCCTTAGATTGTCATCAGTGATTCTTTTCTTCATAGAGCACAGGCTTCAAGGGGAAGAGTGTGAGTCTTAGGAAAAGCATGACCACAAGGACTGCCACGATCTAGCTCCTGACTACCACATCAGCCTCAACTCCACACCTATGCTGATTTTGTGTTCTAATGACTCCAGACTGTTCGTGGACCTACACTCACAATGCTGCCTTTTTTTTTTTTTTTTTTTTGAGACAGGATTTTGTTCTGTCACCCAACTGAAGTGTAGTGGCACGATCTCAGCTCACTGCAACCTCCCTGGCTCCCGGAATCCTCCCACTTTAGCCTCCTGAGTAGCTGGGACTACAGGCGTGCACCACCATGGCCAGCTAATTTTTGTCTTTTTAGTAGAGACGGGGTTTCACCATGTTACCCATTCTGGTCTTGAGCTCCTGGGCTCAAGCAATCCTCCTGCCTCAGCTTCCCAGAATGCTGGAATTACAGGTATGAGCTTCCGCACCCCACCTTCATAATGCTGCTTCTCATCTCCAAGCCTCTGCTTGTGCTGTTCCCTCCCTGTGCCCAGGACACATACTAATACCTTATCTAAACATTTTTGAGAAGCTTAATGCTTACTCGTCATCCAAGATTCATTTAGGGTGTCATGTCCTCTGGGAGCCTCCTCACTCCAGCGCTGGTCAGGTTCCACTATCTGTGTACCCACGATGGTTTTCCTTACAATTCTCTCTCATTTACAAAATCAAATTATGAAATCTGTTTAGTGGTCCATGTTTGTCTTTAGACTGTGAGCCTTTGAGTACAGGGCTACTTCTTACACATTTCATTATTTCTAGCGCTTATTCCAGTACCTGGCACATACTAGAGGCTCACTCAATAAATGTTTATTTATTTATTTATTTATTTTCAGAGATGGGGTCTTGCTGTATCTCCCAGGCTAAAGTGCAGTGGCATGATCATAGCTCACTGTAGCCTCCAGATCCTGGGCTCAAGTGATCCTCCTGCCTCAGCCTCCCAAGTAGCTGGGACTACAGGCGCAAGCCAATACACCTGGTTAATTTTTGTTTTATTTTGTTTTGGGGTGTTTTTTTGTTTTTTTGTTTGTTTTGTTTTGAGATGGAGTCTCTGTCGCCCAAGATGGAGTGCAATGGTGCAATCTCGACTCACCACAACCTCTGCCTCCCTGGTTCAAGCAATTCTCCTGCCTCAGCCTCCTGAGTAGCTGGGACAACAGGCATCCGCCACTACGCCCAGCTAATTTTTGTATTTTTAGTAGAGACGGGGTTTCGCCATGTTGGCCAGGCTGGTCTCAAATTCCTGACATTGTGATCTGCCCGCCTCAGCCTCCCAAAGTGCTGGGATTACAGGCATGAGTCACTGCACTCGGCCATTTTTTAAATTTTTTAAGAGACAGAGTCTCACTGTCTTGCCCAGGCTGATTCCAAATTTCTGGCCTCAAGCAATCCTCCCACCTTGGCCTCCTGGGTATCTGGGACTATAGGCAGGAGCCACTGTCCCCAAAAATAAATGTTTATAAATGAATGAGATTTAACTACTTGGGACCTGTGTGACCTTGTCAAATCACTTAACCTTCTGGAGTCTAAGCTTTCTTTATGTGTGTAATAAGCTAATGATACCTCCTCCCTAAGACTGGCATGAGAATAAAATGAGATAATGTATATAAAAGCATTTATCATGGCACCTGGCTAATAGGAGATGACCGACAATTTTTTTTTTTTTTTTTTTTTTTGAGATGGAGTCTCACTCTGTCACCCAGGCTGGAGTGCGGTGGCGCGATCTCCGCTCACTGCAAGCTCCGCCGCCTCCTGGGTTCACACCATTCTCCTGCCTCAGCCTCCTGAGTAGCTGGGACTACAGGTGCCTGCCACCACGCCCAGCTAATTTTTTTTGTATTTTTAGTAGAGACGGGGTTTCACCATGTTAGCCAGGATGGTCTCGATGTCCTGACCTCGTGATCTGCCTGCCTCAGCCTCCCAAAGTGTTGGGATTACAGGCATGAGCCACCGCGCCCAGCATACCGATAATTTTTTAAGAGCTAAAAGAGGATTCAAGAAGTTATCTCAAAAACGAAATCAAGTTGGAAATTTAAAAATTCTTTGAACTGAATGACAATAATGACACAACCTATCAAAATCTCTGGGATACAGCAAAGGCAATGCTGAGAGGAGAGTTCATAACCCTAAAGGCCTATATCAAAAAAGACTGAAAGAACACAAACTGACATTCTAAGGTCACACCTCAAGGAACTAGAGAAACAAGAACAAACCAAATGCAAACCCAGCGGAAGAAAGTAAATAACCAAGATCAGAGCAGAACTAAATGGAACTGAAACAAACAAACAAGAAAATACAAAAAATAAATGAAACAAAAAGTTGGTTCTTTGAAAAGATAAATAGAATTGATAGACCATTAGCAAGACTAACCAAAAAAAGAAGAGATAAAATCCAAATAACCTCATTAAGAAACAAAACAGGAGATATTACAATTGACACCACTGAAATACAAAAGATCATTCAAGGCTACTATGAACATCTTTACACACATAAACTAGAAAACTTAGAAGAGATGTATAAATTCCTGGAAAAATACAACCCTCCTAGCTTAAATAAGGAAGAATTAGATATCCTGAACAGACCAATAACAAGCAGTGAGATTGAAATCGTCATTTAAAAATTACCAACAACAAAAGTCCAGGACCAGACAGATTCACAGCAGAATTCTACCAGACATTCAAAAAAGATTTGGTACCAATCCTTTGACACTATTCCACAAGATAGACAAAGAAGGAACCATCCCTAATTCATTCTATGAAGCCAGCATCACCCTAATACCAAAACCAGTAAAGGACATAACCAAAGAAGAAAACTATACTCCGATATCCTTGAGGAAATAGATGCTAAAATCCTTAACAAAATACTAGCTAACCAAATCCAAGAACATATCAAAGCTAATTGATATTTAAAAAATACTAGCTAATCAAATTCAACAACATATCATATTCATCCCTGGTGTGAAATCTGCCATGATCAAGTGGGTTTCATACCAGGGATGCAGGGATGGTTTAACATACGCAAGTTAATAAATGTGATACACCCCATAAACAGAATTAAAAACAAAGATCACGTGAGCATCTCAATAGATGCAGAAAACGCATTCAACAAAATCCAACATCCCTTTATGATTAAAACTCTCAGCAAAATCGGCATACAAGGGACATACCTCAATGTAATAAAAGCCATCTATGAAAAACCCACAGCCAACATAATATTGAATGAGGAAAAGTTGAAAGCATTTCCTCTGAGAACAGGAATGAGACAAGGATGCCCACTCTTACCACTCCTCTTCAACATAGTACTAGAAGTCCTAGCCAGAGCAATCAGACAAGAGAAAGAAATAAAGAACACCCAAATTGGTAAAGAGGAAGTCAAACTGTCACTGTTTGCTGACGATATGATCATTTACCTTGAAAACCCTAAAGATGCCTCCAGAAAGCTCCTAGAACCGATGAAAGAATTCAGCAAAGTTTCCAGATACAAGATTAAGGTACACAAATCAGTAGGTCTTCTATACACCAACAGCAACCAAGCAGAAAATCAAATCAAAAACTCAACCCCTTTTAAAATAGCTGCAAAAAAATAAAATAAAATAAAATATTTAGGAATATACTTACCCAAGGAGGCAAAAGACCTCTACAAGGAAAACTACAAACCACTGCTTAAAAAAAATCATAGATGACACAAACAAATGGAGACACATCCCATGCTTATGGGTGGGTGGAATCAATATTGTGAGAATGACTATACTGCCAAAAGCAATCTACAAATGCAATGCAATCCCCATCAAAATATCACCATCATTCTTCACAGAATTAGAAAAAAACAATTCTAAAATGCAAATGGAACCAAAAAAGAGCCTGCATAGCCAAAGCAAGACTAAGCAAAAAGAACAAATCTGGAGGTATCATACTACCTGATTTCAAACTATACTATAAGGCCATAGTTACCAGAACAACATGGTGTAAAAATAGGCACATAGACCAATGGAACAGAATAGAGAACCCAGAAATAAACCCAAATACTTACAGCCAACTGATCTTCAATAAAGCAAACAAAAACAAAGTGAGGAAAGAACACCCTTTTCAACAAATGGTGCTGGGAAAATTGGCTAGCCACAGTAAGGTCCTCTAAGCTGGCCGCACCATGGTCAAGCCATCATGACATTCCCCCGTCCTTGTGATAATGTACTTTGTGATATTCCCCCGTCCTTGTGAATGTACCTTGTAGCATTCCTCCCCTCTCTTGTGATAATACATCCTCCCTGTCCTTGTGAATATACTTTGTAACATCCTCCCCACCCTTGAGAATGTACTTTGTAACATCCATCCCCTGCTTGCAAAAAATTGCTCCTAACTCCACCACCCATCACGAACCTATAAGAACCAATGATAATCCCACCACCTTTCGCTGACTCCTTTCTCAGACTCACCCCACTTGCACCCAAGTGAATAAACAGCCTTGTTGCTCACACTTAGCCTGCTCAGGTGTTCTCTTACACAGATGTGCATAATAGCCACAGGTACGAGAATGAAACTGGATCTTCATTTCTCACCTTATACAGAAGTCAACTCGAGATGGATTAAGGACTTAAATCTAAAACCTGAAACTATAAAAATTCTAGGAGATAGCGTTTTCTAGACACTGGCTTAGGCAAGGATTTCATGATCAAGAACCCAAACGGAAGTGCAATAAAAACAAAGATAAATAGTTGGGACTTAATTAAAGAGCTTTTGCACGGCAAAAGGAAGAGCCAGCAGAGTAAACAGACAACTCACAAAGTGGGAGAAAATCTTCACAATCTATACATCTGACAAAGGAGTAATATCCAGAATCTACAACAAACTCAAATAAATCAGTAAGAAAAAAACAAACACCCGGCACGGTGGCTCACACCTGTAATCCCAGCACTTTGGGAGGCTGAGGCAGGCGGATCACAAGGTCAGTAGATCGAGACCATCCTGGCTAACACGGTGAAACCCCATCTCTACTAAAGATACAAAAAATTAGCCAGGCGTGGTGGCAGGCCCCTGTAGTCCCAGCTACTCGGGAGGCTGAGGCAGCAGAATGGCGTGAACCTGGGAGGCGAAGCTTGCAGTAAGTGGAGATTGCGCCACTGCACTCCAGCCTGGGTGACAGAGAGAGACTCTGCCTCAAAATAAAATAAAATAAAATAAAATATAAAGAAAAAAACAAACAATCCCATCAAAAAGTGGGTTAAGGACAAGAATAGACAATTCTCAAAAGAAGATATACAAATGGCCAACAAACATATGAAAAAATGCTCAACATCACTAATGATCAGGGAAATGCAAATCAAAACCACAATGCAATACCACCTTACTCCTGCAAGAATGGTCATAACCAAAAAGTCAAAAAACAGTAGATCTTGGCATGGATGCAGTGATCTGTGTACACTTCTACACTGCTGGTGGGAATGTAAACTAGTACAGCCACTATGGAAAACAGTGTGGAGATCCCTTAAAGAACTAAAAGTGGAACTACCATTTGATCCAGCAATCCCACTACTGGGTATCTACCCAGAGGAAAATAAGTCATTATTCGAAAAAGATACTTGCACACGCATGTTTATAGCAGCACAAATCACAATTGCAAAATCGTGGAACCAACCCAATTGCCCATCAATCAAGGAACAGTTAAAGAAACTGTGGTATATATATACGTATATATACACATATACGTATATATATATACAGGAATGGAAAACCAAACATCATATGTTCTCACTGATATGTGTAAGCTAAGCTATGAGGATGCAAAGATATAAGAATGATACAATGCCAGCCTGGCCAACATGGTGAAACCTCGTCTCTACTAAAAATACAAAATTTAGCCGGGCATAGTGGCAGGCTCCTATAGTCCCAGCTACTCAAAAGGTGGAGGTGGGAGAATCGTTTGAATCCACGAGGCAGATGTTGCAGTGAGTCAAGATCACACTACTGCACTCCAGCCTGAGCAAGAGGGTGAGACTCTGTCTCAAAAAAAAAAAAAAAAAAAAGATACAATGGACTTTGGGGACTTGGAAGGAAGAACGGCAGGGGGATGAGGAATAAAACACAACAAATATGGTGAAGTGTATACTGCTTGGGTGATGGGTGCACCAAAATCTCACAAATCACCGCTAAAGAACTTACTCATGTAACTAAATACCATCTGTACCCCAATAACTTATGGAAAAATAAAAATAAATAAATAATATAAATTTAAAAAAGAAGTTATCTGCTCCAGCCTCCTGCTTTCATCATCATCAAAAAGCATTCAGCCAGTCTCTCATGCTCCAGGTCTTAGATTGAAAGAAGATGGTAGCCGCAAGATGGCTTATTCTGGGGATGCATATTAGATTGAGTTTCAGTCCAAAACACAACCCTCTCAAGGCCAAGGTCTCCAGAGCACATTCTGCCTGGCTACGCCTAAGTAAGTGAGCGAAGTTTGCGTATGAAAACAAGTCAAAGGATCCTTTTACTCAGACTCTCCCAGAACAATAAACACTCCAGATTTCCACCACTCTCTAAATCAGGAAATAAAAGTGAAACTGAATCAATGGTCCCAGGCTGATTACATTCCAGAGATAGGATGCTATTTCTAAATTCTCACCCATCAATCCTTTTGTTTTCCACTCTGTAGATGATATCCATTTGCCCTTGTAATTGGGAGTGCAGGAAGGGTAAGCAGGCACAACAGAGGCAAAGAGGGCAGGCTGGATAAACTGGCTGTTGTTTCATTGTAATGACTTGACTAAAATCAAATCAACGTACTATATTAGTATCTTTCTGACTCTCAATTTGCCCTTGAAATACAGGTGGAATCCATAGAAAGTTTAAACATCTGAGCACATGAGCCCCCTCAAGTCTCATTTAGGACTGGAGGTTTGTAAACCAAAGGTGGCTGCCCAAACCCAGAAGATAGAGGGTCCATCCTCAAGAGGCAGGACTCTGGACAGTTAGTTCAATGCATACTTCCTGTCTACCTTGGGCCAGGCACTGTGCTAACAGCTGGGGAGACAGATGCCAGTAAGACGTTGTGCCTGCGTTATAACTATCCTCATTTTACCAATGAGAAAACGGAGGCACAGACAGGGAAAGTAACTAGCTAAAGATCACAAAATAGAAAGAGGAGAGCCAGCCGGGTTCGGTGGCTCACACCTGTAATCCTAGCACTTTGGGAGGCCAAGGAGGGTGGATCACCTGATGTCAGGAGTTCGAGACCAGCCTGGCCAACATGGCGAAACCCCGTCTCTACTAAAAATGTAAAAATTAGCTGGGTGTGTTGGCGGGTGCCTGTAATCCCAGCTACTTGGGAGGCTGAGGCAGGAGAATTGCTTGACCCCAGGAGGCGGAAGTTGCAGTGAGCCAAGATCCTGCCACTTCACTCCAGCCTGAGCAACAGAGTGAGACTCTGTCTAAAAAGAAAAAAAAAAAAGAAAGAGGGAAAGCCAGAATTCAAAGCCAGGAAGTCTATTTTCAGAGCCCATCCTGGTAACCATGAGGCTACTCTGCTCAAAGGTTCTCTAGGCACTGAGGTGCACAGAACTGCTGAACTCAGAGACAGACCCCACTGGCTAAGGCTTTGGGTCTGTCTAGAGAGAGAGAGAAAGAGAGAGAGAGAGAGAGAGTGTGTGTGTGTGTGTCTTATTTTGTTTTAAAGACATAGGGTCTCACTCTGTTGCCCAGGCTGGAATGCAGTGTCACAATCATAGCTCACTGCCACCTTGAACTCCTGGATTTAAAGAATCCTCCTGCCTTAGCCTCCTGAGTAGCTAAAACTACTACAGGCATGTGCCACTGTGCCTGGTTAATTTTTTTGTATTTTGTAAAGACTGGGTCTCGCTATGGTGCCCAGGTTGAGGTCTTGAACTTTTGGCCTCAAGTAATTCTCCTGCCTCAGCCTCCCAAAGTGCTGGGAGCCATCATGCTCCCAGGTGTGAACCATTATGTCTGGTCAGTTTATATTTTTGTCTTTAAAAAGGCAATGATGGCCAGGCATGGTGGCTCATGTCTTTAATCCCAGCACTTTGGGAGGCCAAGGCGGGCGGATCACCTGAGGTCAGGAGTTCGAGACCAGCCTGGCCAACATGGTGAAACCCTGTCTCTGCTTAAAATACAAAAATTAGCCGGGCGTGGTGGTATGCATCTGTAGTCCCAGCTACTTGGGAGACTCAGCCAGGCCTTGCTTGAACCCGGAGGCGGAGGTTGCAGTGAGCCGAGATCATGCCATTGCACTCCAGCCTGGGGGACAAGAGCGAGACTTTGTCTTAAAAGAAAAAAAAAAAAAAAAAGGCAATGGTGGATTTGTGAATATAAAGGCTGACATCATATTTAAACTATTTGGCAAAGAATCTGACTCTTGAAAATGTCTTATCAGATACCAGAAATGGACTTAGAGATCACTTGACTAAGTAGTTCAGATCTTTCTGACTAAACAATATACAGTGGGGAACATTATTCAAGTTCACAATCCATTTCATTTCTTTCTTTCTTTTTCTTTTTCTTTCTTTTTTTTTTTTTTTTTTTGAGAGAAGCTCTCACTGTGTCACGATCCCAGCTCATTGCAGCCTTGACCTCCTGGGCTCAAGCAATCCTCCTGCCTCAGTTTCCTCTGTAGCTGGGACCACAGGCATGTGCCACCATGCCTGGCTACTTTTTTTATTTTTTTGTTGCTTAGGCTGGTCTAAAACCCCTGGGCTCAAGTGATCCTCCCGCTTCGGCCTCCCAAAGTGTGGGGATTATAGGCGTGAGGCACCGTACCTGGCCCACTATCCATTTCTAAAGTGATTCTACAGAGATAGAGGCACAGGTTTAAAAATTTAAAAAGAAAAGAAGCCAAACTTATTAATGGGCCATAGTAAAGAGGCTGACATTGGTAACCCTTTTAGAAGACTGCCGGGTACCTCTTAAGCATTCTGAAGTGTTTGTTAAATAAATAAAATACAGCTGGTCCTTTGTATCTGCATCTGTGTACTGAAAATACAGTATTTGAAAAAAAAAAAAAACCCAAACAATAAAAAATAACAATACAACAATAACAAATTATGCCGATTTAAAAAACAATATAGTATAACAACTATTTACATAGTATTTACATTGTATTGTACTAGGTGTGATAAGTAATCAAGAGATGATTTAAAGTAGATGGGAGGCCGGGCCAGGCACAGTGGTTCACACCTGTAATCCCAGAACTTTAGGAGGCCAAGGCAGGCAGATCACCTGAGTTCGGGATGAGCCTGGCCAACAGGGTGAAACCCCATCTCTACTAAAAATATCACCAGGGTGTGTTGGTGTGTGCCTGTAATCCTAGCTACTCAGAAGGCTGAGACACAAGAATCACTTGAACCTGGGAGGCGGAGGTTGCAGTGAGCTGAGACCACATCACTGCACTCCAGCCTGGGCCACAGAGTGAGACTCTGTCTCTAAACAAATAAACAAATAACTACATGGGAGGCCAGACATGCTCATGCCTATAATCCCAGCACTTTGGGAGTTTGAGGTGGGCAGATTGCCTGGGCTTAGGAGTTTGAGACCAGCCTGGGCAACATGGTGAAACCCTGTCACTACAAAAAAAAAAAAAAAAAAATTAGCCAGGCATGGTGGCATGCACCTATTGTCCCAGCTATTGGAGGGCTAAGGTAGGAGGATCATTTGAGCCCCGGAGATAGAGGCTACAGTGAGCCGAGATCGTGCCACTGTACTCCAGCGTCTCTAAAATATATATATATAACATAAATAAAGTATATGGGAGAGCTGGGCACTGTGGCATAGGCCTATAATCCCAGAAATTTGGGAGGCTGAGGCAGGAGAATCGCTCAAGCGCAGGAGTTGAAGACCAGTCTGGGCAACATAGTGAGACCCTATCTAAAAAAAAAATCTAATAAAATATATTAGAGGATGTGCATAGGACATATGCAAATAGAATACCATTTTATATCAGCGACTTGAGCAACCATGGATTTGGGTATCTGAAGGGGAGAGGAGTCCTGGAACCAAGCCCTCATGGATACTAAGGGAGGACTGTATAGACAACTAGCTGCGGGAGGAGACATGAAGACATGTCATTTGTAAGCTATAAAACACTATAAGAATGTCATTGCTATTCCTATTAGTTCTTATTCAAAATGCCTGAGAGTGAACGGACTGGAAAGATGTCATGAGACAGAGAATCAAACTTCTGGTTCTGCTGCTCAAACATTATCTGCCCTTCTCCCCAGCACCCTTCCTGGAACAGCCCCTCACCCCAGCTGCCTGTCCAGCCAAGTAGGGAGCAGGGGAGGGCTGTGTTCCTGGCACCCAGAGTTGGAACACAAAGTGCCCTGTCTCTCTCCCTTTCAGAGTCAAGCTCGTGCAGTTACTGGGAGTAGCAACAGTATACCTCGTGCAGCAGATTGGCAACATTCTGGATTAGATGGACTTTCGTGGGCTGCCTTGAGAACCTGATGACCAGTGGTAACCTCATTTCTGTGGGAGCTGGCATTGGGAGTTTCAAATGACTGGCTTTGTAAACACTCTTTAATACATAGGCTATTCCAGAAGTGGGGACTGCTTGTACAGAACCAAACAGAACCGCTAGAACTATGACAGGTACTTCAGAAGAGAATACACAGCTGTAGCAGACCATTACTATAAACTGCGAGATATCACCCCACGTAGAATCCCCTTTTCACCTTTTTTTTTTTTTGGAGACAGAGTCTCACTGTGTCACCAAAGCTGGAGTGTAAGTGGTGTGATCTTGGCTCACTGTAACCTCCGCCTCCCAGGTTCAAGCAATTCTCCTGCCTCAGCTGGGTGCCACCACACCAGGCTAATTTTTGTATTTTTAGTAGAGATAAGGTTTCACGATGTTGGCCGTGGTAGTCTCAAACTGCTGACCTCAAGTGATCGGCCAGCCTCAGCTTCCCAAAGTGCTAAGATAACAGGTGTGAGCCACCAGGCCCGACCTCCCGACCTCCCGACCTCCCTCCCTCCCTTCCTTCCTTCCTTCCTTCTTTTTCTTTTTTTAAATTTAAAATTTTCTTTTATTATTTTTTTACTTATTATTTGTTTACATGGAGTCTTGCTCTGTCTTTCCCAGGCTGGAGGGCAGTGGCACAATATCGGCTCACTGCAGCCTCCATCTCCCAGGTTCAAGCGATTCTCTTGTCTCAGCTGGGACCGCAGGTACATGCCACCATGCCTGGCTAATTTATTTATTTATTTATTTTTTGTAGTGGCGATCTTGGCCATTTTGCCCAGCCTCCCTAGTAGCTGGGACTACAGGCTCCTGCCACCACACCCAGCTAATTTTGTATTTTTAGTAGAGATGGGGTTTCACTATTTTGGCCAGGCTGGACCCGAACTCCTGACCTCAAGTGATCCACCTGCCTCAGCTCCCAAAGTGCTGAAATTAGAGGCATGAGCCATGGCGCCTGGCCCTTTTCTCTTTCTTTTACTGCCTAGGAGAGAGTCATAGTTGCGTATTCATCTGCCTCTAGGATCAAGTCAAGGGGAAAATGAAAGTGACTCATCAAGAATACGTGAAAGACAAAACTCCATGATGCAATGGAGGAATTAGCTGCCACAGATGCTACAAAGCAATATAAAGGCCGGGCGCGTTTATGAATTTGTGTTGGGCCATATTCAAAACCATCCTAGGCTGCATGTGGCCCATGGGCTGCAGGTTGGACAAACTTGCTCTAGTCCATGGTCTTTTTTTTTTTTTGAGATGGAGTCTCACTCTGTCACCCAGGCTGGAGTGCAGTGGCACGATCTCGGCTCACCGCAACTTCCGCCTCCTGGTTCAAGCGATTCTCCTGCCTCAGCCTCCTGAGTAGCTGGGATTACAGGTGTGCACCACCATGCCCAGCTAATTTTTGTGTTTTTAGTAGAGACATGGTTTTTGCCATATTGGCCAGGCTGGTCTCGAACTCCTCACCTCAGGTGATCCACCCATCTCGGCCTCCCAAAGTGCTAGGATTACAGGCGTGAGCCACCGCACCCAGTCAGCCCCTGGTTTTTCAATCACACCTTGCTGTCTCCACCACATAGCCATATAAAAGAGCCACACTACTGAACTTCCAAAAGGTAGAAAGGTAGACAAGAAGAGAACATTTGGTTCTCATACATTTAGGAAGAACATTCAGTTCACCTTAGAATGATATCTTTATCTATCTGACAATTGATGGGGTTTTTTTTTGTTGTTGTTGTTTTGTTTGTTTTTTGTTTTTTTTGAGACAGAGTCTCTGTCGCCCAGGCTGGAGTGCAGTTGCACAATCTTGGCTCACTGCAACCTCCACCTCCCAGGTGCAAGTAATTCTTGTGCTTCAGCCTCCCAAGTAGCTTGAACTACAGGCACGCACCACCATGGCCAGCTATTATTTTTGTATCTTTTGTAGAGACAGGGTTTTGCCGTGTTGGCCAGGCTGGTCTCGAACCCCTGGCCTCAAATGACCCACCCATCTCAACCTCCCAAAGGACTGGGATTACAGGCATGAGCCACTGTGCCCAGCCCAACTGATGGATATTTTATCTGGCAGATGATGGTCTTTCTGGTTCACTTATTTACAGAAGAGTCATTCATTTATTCAACATATGTTTTTCATACCATGAATTTTTTAAGCACTGATGATACAAGGACAAGAAATAGTGCTATGCTCTGTAACTCTAACGTGTGTTATATATTTTCTTTTCTATGTATCAGCTGTTATAGAAAAAAGAAGCCCACCTGCCCCATGGGGCTTACTTTCCAGTGGGGCTGTAGGGGACTAATTGTAAGTGCACTTCAGGTACTGTACTAGCAGTATTGAGGGACACAGAAGGGTCAGTGCTTTGTAGCCTGAGCAATCACTTCTGAGGCAAATTCACATACATATGCAGATAAAGCATCTGTATTAGTCAAGGTTCTCCAGAGGGACAGAACTTTTCATATATACATATATACATATATATGTATATATGAAAAGTAGTTTATTAGGGATATATGTATATATGAAAAGTAGTTTATTAGGGAGAATTGGCTCACATGATTACAAGGCAAAGGGCACGATAGGCCATCTGCAGTCTAGGGGAGAAGCCGGTAAGTGGCTCAGTCTGAGTCCAAAAGCCTCAGAATGAGGGAAGCCAACAGTTCAGGCTTCGGCCTGTGGCTGAACGCCCAAGAGCCCCTTACAAGCCACTGGTGCAAGTCCCAGAGTTCAAAGTTCAAAGAACCTGGAGTCTGATGTCCAAGGGCAGGAGGAGTGCAGGCAAACATCCAGCATGGAAGAAAGAAGGCAGCCAGAAGACTCAGCAGACAAAGCTCATCCCACCTTCTTCACCTGCTTTGTTCTAGTCGAACTGGCAGCTGATTGGATTGTGCCCACCCACATTAAGGGTGGGTCTCCCTCTCCCAGTCCCCCAACACAAATGTCAATCTCCTCTGGCAACACCCTCACAGACACCCAGAAACAATACTTTACCAGCCATCAAGGATCCTTCAATCTACTCAAGTTGACACCTAATATTAACCAACAGAAGCCTACCCCTTGTCAACTTGGCATTCACACACATCTCCTGAAATCATACTTAATATCCAAATAAATACAATAAGGTCATAATTACGCCTAACATAATGCAACCATCCTTCATACAACTGGAAGCGCACCAATCCTTAACCTAAATGCTATTACATAGAGGTAGCAACACTTGAATGCTGATTTAAAGTCAGTAAATCTTACGTTACATGACAAAGGAAAAAGAAAGGAAATAAAACAGAGATTTTCTTAGTAAAAGTGTATACATGCGGCCGGGTGCGGTGGCTCAAGCCTGTAATCCCAGCACTTTGGGAGGCCAAGACGAGCGGATCACAAGGTCAGGAGATCTAGACCATCCTGGCTAACATGGTGAAACCCCGTCTCTACTAAAAATACAAAAAAAAATTAGCCGGGTGAGGTGGCGGACGCCTGTAGTCCCAGCTACTCAGGAGGCTGAGGCAGGAGAATGGCGTAAACCCGGGAGGCAGAGCTTGCAGTGAGCTGAGATCCGGCCACTGCACTCCAGCCTGGGCGACAGAGCAAGACTCCGTCTCAAAAAAAAAAAAAATAGAAAGTGTATACATGCACAAACATATTCTTAACAAAATAAGGAGGAAATATTCATGACAATTACAGTCATTTTTTCTGCAACCAGTTATGTGATCATAGTTGGTCTTCATAACTACCTTCTTCTAATATCTTTTCTGTATTCCCTTTGCCTTCAGCAAGCCCCTTGGCTGGTTGTGGTTTTTCACCTGGTGGACCCAAACCTTCATTCCTGAAGGGTCGGCCATTTGTAGTCCTGCCTGGATTGGGTTGTTGTAGTTTCCCATTGACCTCAATCACAGGGCATAGTAATACTCAGAGACACCCTAAGAGATCTTCTGTACTCCACGCATACTCTTCCTTACCTCCATTGTGGGGTAGTAGTCTGATTTCATCCTGATAGTCAATCACCCCAGCCAACACTGTAACTCCTTTCTTAGCCTGCTGACTTAGAGGAAGGAGGAGCCAAAAGTATTCAGGTGGCAATCTTAACTTCCAGTTTGATGGAATAATTGTTGTGTCTCTTGGTGGCAGCATTCCTCCCTCTGGAACTAAGACCTCTAGGCCAGCAGAACAAAATGTCATGGGAACAGAAAGTAAAAATTTTCCTAGCAGGTCACTAGGGGTGATAGTGAGTGGTGCCACTTTCACTTCCACCCCTTGATTCCTGGATCTGTGAATACTGGTTATGGGAGAAACAATACCGTATTTATATTGGACGCTGATTCAGAGCATACACAGCCCTCTGGAGAACTTTGCCCCAGTCCTGCAAAGTATTATCAACTAGTAGACGTTGTAATTGTGACTTCAAAAGACCATTCCACTGTTCTATCAATCCAGCTACTTCAGGATGATGGGGAACATGGTAACACCAGCGAATTCCATGAGCATGAGCCTACTGCCGCACTTTTTTAGCCGTAAAATGAGTGCCTTCGTCAGAGGCAATGCCGTATTGAAATACCATTATGGTGGATAAGGCATTCCATGAGTCCACGGATGGTAGTCTCCGCAGAAGCATTGCATGCAGGATAGGCAAACCCATATACAGAATAAGTGTCTATTGCAGGAGGACAAACCTCTACTGCCCTTTCCATGATGGAAGAGGTCCAATATAATCAACCTGCCACCAGGTAGCTGGCTGATCACCCCGAGGAAGGGTGCCATATCAAGGGCTTGGTGTTGGTCTCTGCTGCTGGCAAACTGGGTACTTGGCAGTGGTCGTAGCCAGGTCAGTCTTGGTAAGTGTAAGTCCATGTTGCTGAGCCCATGTGTAACCTCCATCCCTGCTACCATGGCCACTTTGTTCATGGGCCCATTGGGTGATGACAGGGGTGGCTAGGGAAAGAGGCTGAGTGGTGTCTACAGAGAGGGGCATCCTATCCATTTGATTATTAAACTCCCCCTTTGCTGAGGAGCACTCACATGGAATACAAGTATCCTCAGTTTTTGACCACTCAGAGAGGTCCATCCACATACCACTTCCCCACATTTCTTTGTCACCATTTTCCAATCATGCTTCTTCCAAGTCTCTGACCATCCAGCCAAACCACTGGTTACAGCCCATGAATCCGTATATAATTGCACATCTGGCCATTTCTTCTTCCATGCAAAGTGTACAACCAGGTGCACTGCTTGAAGTTCTGTCCACTGAGATGATTTCCCTTCACCATTGTCCTTCAGGGATGTTCTAGAAAGGGGCTGCAGTGCTGCAGCTCTCCACTTTCAGGTGGTGCCCGCATATCGTGCCCTAGTCTTCTCTTCCTCTGCCAACTGATCATAGGGAACTCCCGTGAGGCCATCGGTGCAGACTGGGTAAGAGAAGGCAGGGTGGCAGAAGTGGGGACCATGGGCATTTAGGCCACTTCCTCATGTAATGTTTTTGTGCCTTCAGGACCTGCTCGAGCCCAGTCATGTATATACCACTTCCATTTGATGATGGAGTGCTGCTGTACATGCCCAACTTTATGGCTAGATGGGTCAGAAAAGACCCAGTTCATCATGGGCAGTTCAGGTCACATGGTAACTTCGTGATCCACAGTCAAATGTTCAATTTTTACCAAGGCACAGTAACAGGCCAAGAGCTGTCTCTCAAAAAGAGAGTAGTTGTCTGCAGAAGATGGTAGGGCTTTGCTCCAAAGTCCTGGAGGTCTCTGCTATGATTCACCTATGGGGGCCTGCCAAAGGCTCCAAACAGCATCCCTATCTGCCACAGACACCTCAAGCATCATTGGATCTGCTGGGTCATATGGCCCAAGTGCAAAAACATAAAAGGGCCAGAGTAACACACCTGAATGAGGAATGTGCTGCCTCCAAAATCCAAATAGGCCCACTAGTTGTTGTACCTCTTTCTTGGCTGTAGGAGGGGCCAAATGCAACAACTTATTCCTTACCTTATAAGGAAATTCTCTACAGGCCCCACACCACTGATCCCTAGAAATTTCCCTGAGGTAGAAGGTCCCTGAATTTTAGTTGATCCTCCCTCCCTCCCTCCCTCCCTCCCTCCTTCCTTCCTTCCTTCCTTCCTTCCTTCCACGGAGTTACACTCTTGTTGCCCAGGCTGGAGTGCAATGGCACTATCTCGGCTCACTACAACCTTTGCCTCCCAGGTTCAGGCAATTCTCCTGCCTCAGCCTCCCAAGTAGCTGGGATTACATGCGTGCGCCACCACACCTGGCTAATTTTGTACTTTTTTAGTAGAGACGGGATTTCACTATGTTGGTCAGGCTGGTCTTGAACTCCTGACCTCAAGTGATCCACCCACCTCAACCTCCCAAAGTGCTGGAATTACAGGTGTAAGCCACCACACCCAGCCTTAGTTGATTTATTTCCCATCCCTTGGCACGCATATGTCTCACCAATAAGTCCAGAGTGGTTGCTCCTTCTCACTCACTGGGCCCAGAGCTTTGGTGCAAGTCCCAGAGTCCAAAGTCCATAGAACCTGGAATCTGACATTCAAGGGCAGGAGGAACAGAAGGAAGCATCCAGCATGGGATAAAGATGAAAGCCAGCAGATTTAGCAAGCCAGCTTATCCCATCTTCTTCTGCCTGCTTTGTTCCAGCCACACTGGCAGCCAATTGGATGGTGTCCACCCACATTGAGAGTGAGTCTGCCTCTCCCAGTCCACTGACTCAAATGTCAATCTCCTCTGGCAACACTCTCACAGACACACCCAGAAACAATACCTTACCAGTTATCTGGGCATCCTTCAAGCCAATCAAGTTGACACCTAATATTAACCATCACAGCATCCTAGAGGAATTCATTTTCACCATGTTTGAAATATTTTCGTATTTCAAAATTGCTTGTGCAGGATCTGGATTTTAAACAAACTTTTTTTTTTTTTTTTTAAATTTTTTGAGACAGCGTCTCGCTTTGTTTTCCAGGCTAGAGTGCAGTGACGCGATCTCAACTCACTGCAACCTCTGCCTCCCTGGTTCAAGTGATTCTCCTGGCTTGCTGGAGTATCTGAGACTGAGTAGCTGGGACTACAGGCATGTGGCTACATGCCACCATGCCCAGCTAATTTTTGTATTTTTAGTAGAAACAGTGTTTCACCATGTTGCCCAGTCTGGTCTCAAACTCCTGACCTCAAGTGATCCACCTGCTTTGGCCTCCCGAAGTGCTAGGATTACAGGCGTGAGCCACTGCACCCGGCCAAATAAATATTTTTTAAAAATTGCTTTGGCAGTGGGTTCATACGGTAGAGACTTGTGCCAGCCTGAGGCAAAACCAAATGAGAAGAGTGAGGTGGACAGATTACAGGGTCAAATTGATATGTGTCTAATCCTCCAAAGACAGGATATCCCAGTGAAGTTCCCAAGGCAAAAGACTTCAAGGGCTGAGGACTGCAGATGGGCTTTATTACTGTAAGCAGGCCAGATCATCCTTAGAAGCGTTGAGCCTTAGATGGAGCTTTTTTTTTTTTTTTTTTTTGGTGCGGTTTTTGAGGCATGGTCTTGCTCTGTCACCCAGGCAGTGGCACCATCAGAGCTCACTGCAGCCTTGACCTCCTGGGCTCAAAAAATCCTCCCACCTCAGCCTCCCCAGTAGCTGGGACTACAGGTGCGTGCCACCACACTCAGTCTCACCATACTCACTACACTCAAAATATTTTTTTGGTAGAGATGGGGGTCTTACTATATTGCCATAGCTGATCTCAAACTCTTGGCCTTAAGCAATCCTCCCACCTTAGCCTCCCAAGGAACGAGGGTTACAGGCATAAGCCACTGTGCTTGGCCAAGACTGAACATTTTGTATGGGACCTCTCTTCCTCCAGTACAACTGGGTTTTTTTTGTTTGTTTGTTTTGTGGAAGAGATGGGATCTCATCATGTTGTCCAGGCTGGTTTTGAACTTCTGGGCTCAGGCAATCCTGCCTCAGCCTAGCAAAGTGCTGGAGTTACAGGCATGAGCTGCCGTGCCTGGCAGCCCAATGTTTTTTGTCTGTGAATATGGTTTAAATGATTAAGTACAGGCTAGAGCAAACAGAAGGAACTAGTAGATATAATCATTAGAAGGATCGTACAGCTATTCGTTTTTCATTTAGCATAATGAAATACTTTATTCATTCAGCATTTAACAACTAGTGGGGTTTGTGCTTCAGTGGAGAATACAGACATCAAAACACCTCTCAGCTTCCAAGAGCAGACGTTCTAGTGGAGAAGACGAAGTTGACAAGGCATGAACACAGACAGCTTTATGCAGAGTGTGCCAAGAGCCCAGCAGGGGATGTTGGAACATATTAGGGTGGACTTAGCTTTTCTGAGGGTGGAGAGGAACAGTAATGCCTGAGTTTGAGTTTGATTTTGGAGAAGCAACGTACTGAAAGCAGAGAGCAGAGCACATGCAAAGCCAGGTAGTTGTGAAAGAAGCCACTTGGTTCAGATGATAGAGTGATGCAGGGTTGGAATGTACGGTTGGAAAGTGGAGTATGGGGATGATAGATGAGGCTGCAGAGCGGGGCAGGAACAGCTTGTGATAGGCTGCCACACATGCACTGAGGCACTTGGAATGTGGTGAATAAACAATGGGGAACAAACCATAAAAAAGCTTTAGGGCTGGGCATGGTGACTCACGCCTATAAGCTCAGCATTTTGGGAGGCTGTGATGGGAGGATCACTTGAGCTCAGGTGTTTGAGACCAGCCTGGGCAATATGGCAAAACCTTACCTCTACAAAAGATACAAAACTTAGCCAAGTGCTGTGTGTCCCACAGCTACTCTGGAGGCTGAGATGGGAGGATCATCTGAGCCTGGGAGGTCGAGGCTGCAGTGAGCTGTGATAGTGCCACTGCACTCCAGCCTGGGTGACAGAGCAAGACTTCGGCACACACACACACACACACACACACTCCATTAGGCCTAGAAATGCCACAATCATATTTGTATTTTAATAGATCACCAAGAATGCAGTAAGAATGATTATAAAGGGCAAGAACAATGAAGAGGGACTACTGAGAAGGCCAGAGCCATCATTTGGCACAAGTCATATGAACGCATTTTCGTTATGAACAAATTAAATAGTTCAGAAGTTATTCCAGAAGGAACACACTAGCCTATGAATGGATATTTAGATTCTGTTACAAACTATGAACAAGCTTGTATATTTGCTCAATAAATTACTTCCAAAAAAGATGACTTCTTAAAATGGTCTTTAAAAAGCTAGATGATCATTCTCTTGGCATGGCTAATAAGATTTTTCCAGGAGTTAAGGAAAGTATAAGATGGTGAGAGCACATTAAGATTACTTCAGACCCAATTAATATCAGCCACAGCATGACTGAGCCCAGAACTGTGGAGATCAGCACTGATTCTATTAGAATCCAGTCTGACACTGGCACTCATATGTTGAGTGCAGCATTATTCACAATAGCAAAGTCATAGAATCCACCAAAGTGTCCAGTGGATTGGATAGAGAAAATGTGGTACATACATGACGAAATACTATGCAGCCATAAAAATAATGAAATCATCTCTTCTGCCCCAGTATCTCCCAATATACACATGTAACAAATATGCACATATATCCTCTGGATCCAAAATAAAATTTTAAAACGAAAAAGAATGAAGTGTGAGAGGGGAAGAACTCTCAAAGCTCCCAAGGATAGGCTTGGGAAGAGTAGGTGAATGAAATGAAAATGTGCTCTATTTTTCCTTCCTTGGAAGACCTGGCCTTAAAGAGGAAACTGGTGACAAGGGAAAATCAGGCTGAGCCTTTCAGAGCAATTCGGCACGTGAAGCTGATGGTGCAGGAGATGGTGTCTGAACCCACACCCCACCACCACTGCTGCTGTTGGCCGACTGTCAGTGGTTGGTCATGAAAGGCTATTTGATATGCAAAGCTTAAAACAAGTGGCCTCCACTCTACCTTTCTGTGGCAGCTCTCTTCCTAGTTCACCTGTTAATCACTGAAACAATTGAAAGCCTTCCAAGGTCTAAGATCAGATTTGTTTGGGGTCATACCTTCCTTAGGTTCTGTTCCAACACCCTCTCCAACAGACTGATGCTGATGTTAGTTCTCAGCCGAAAGCCTTGCAAGCATCAAGAATTCACATTATCAGCCAGGCGCAGTGGCGCACGCCTGTAATCTCAGCACCTTGGAGGCCGAGGTGGGCGGATCACTTGAGGTCAGGAGTTCAAGACCAGCCTGGCCAACATGGCGAAACCCTGTCTCTACTAAAAATACAAAAACTAGCTGGCCCTGGTGGCACACCTGTGATCCCAGACTCGGCCTCCCAAAGTGCTGAAATTATATGCATGAGCCACCACGCGTGGTCACCCCCAGTATTTTATTTATTTATTTATTTATATTATTTTATTTTATTATTTTTTATTTTTATGTATGTATGTATGTATGTATGTATGTATCTATTTTTTTTGAGACAGAGTCTCGCTCTGTCATCCAGCCTCTATCCTCTCTGAACCACCAAGGTTTGTTTGTCTGAGGGCCATGACTAAGGCTGCGGCCTTTCTCTGATCTTGCTTTTCCTTCTCGGCCTATTCCTTTGGTCCCTATTGTAGAATACCAAGGTTGCCACGTTTAATCATGCCTCCAGATTTTGTTCAGGGCCCAGGGCTTGCTTTTGGAGCTTTCTCCTGATATCTGCGGCTGATTGGTTAATAAACTTATCTTTTAGGATCAATTGACCCTCAACGGAGTTGAATGACAGGGGAGTATATTTTCTTAAGGCCTCCCATAGCTGCTTGAGGAAAGCGAAAGGATTTTCTTCCTTTCCTTAAGTTACAGTGGACATCATTAAATAATTCATGGGCTTTTTCCTCATTCTTTTTAGTCCTTCTAGAACACAGGTTAGCAAATGTTTGCGATTCCAGTCCCCATGATCTGAGTTGAGGTCCCAGTGGGGACCCATACTGGGGACGGCTTGCTGACCGGTAGGGAATTTGTCCCTTTCTTCAGCTGTCATTCTATCATTTACTTGACTAGGATGCCAAGTATTACCAAATACTCAGGCTACAGCCAAAGCCGCATTCTTTTCATTAAAGGCCAGGGTTTGATCTAACAATAGCATGTCATCTCTCCAAGTAAGGTCGAAGGTTTGCCCTAGACCCTGTAGGACATCTATATTCCTATCAGGAACATCTGAAAACTTCCCCAGGTCTACCTTGATCTGCTTTAAATCAGAGAGGGAGAAGGGTACATGTACCCATGTTGGGTCAAATTCCCCTCCCCCTACAGCTTGAAGGGGACATAACTGATAGCCTGGGGGGTTTTGTGGTCCCTTGGAGATTTCTTTGCTTGTTTCCTTCTGGGCAGGGGAGATTAGAGGAGGCTTATCATTAACAGGAAGGGGAGCTATAGGGAGGCTAGGATATGGAGGTAAGCTGAGAGGTCCTCCTGTGGAATGTAAATTGCAAGCTTTACATAGTTGTGGATTATCCTTCAGTGAAAAGAAAGCTTGGACATAAGGCATTTCACTCCATTTGCCTTCCCTCTTACAGAAAAGGTCAAGCTGCAGGATAGTATCGTAATTTATACTTCCCTCAGGTGGCCATTTTTTCCCATCAGAGAGAGAATATTGGGGCCAGGCCATAGTGCAGAAAAAAATAAGCTGCTTCTTTTTCAGGGTTTGCGGGTCAAATTAGTCCCAGTGGCTTAAGATGCATTTCAAGGGTGAAACTGTTGATGCCTGAGTGTTTCCCATCCAAAAGAAAAAACCACCTGTGGTTTTGGTTTGTTTCCACCCCCACCCCCACCCCCTGCCCAAGAACCCACAATGGTCCCTGGACTCTGCTGATCAGAATAGTTGCACTCACCAAAGCAGCAGCAGAAACACTAGTCTTCCTCCTAGACCACAAAGAGGACCAAAGAGGGTCGGATTTAGTGGCCCTTACCAACGCATTCTCAAAAACCTGCACCCTTGCCCTTCCTCTTAGACCACAAAGAGGACCAAGAAAAAATCGAATTTAGTGGCCCTTGCTGAAGCATTCTCGAAAACCTGTTAAGATTCCTAAGCATTTTCTCCTGTTAGTATTGGGACCTTACCCTTGTCCTATAAAGGTAATATGCCTCAAAATGGAGTGGAGGGCCATACCCTGAGGGAGGGAAGGGATCTCCAGTGTTGAAAGAGTGACGCCTTTTGTCCTCACTTCTCATCGTATGAATAGGAAGCATATAATTTCCGAGGCTCCCCGTATCCTAGCTTCAGGAATAGCTTTTGTTAGGCCTCCTAGTCTGAGGAGGGATCCTAAAATTCCAGATAGTGCCCTCCCCACCGATGGGGCTTTAGGCAAAAAATTATGTCTTTCTGATTGGTGAGCCTGGGTGCCTAAAGAAGGGAACAGAGTCCTGAAATTTTCACTAGAAATCATTCTTATAGGAGAAACTAGAAAAGCAACACAGACAGGGACTAGCCTCGGAGAAGAGAGGCGGGAGGAAGTTTGTCTGACAGATGTTACGACCCAGGAGGCAAGGGTCAAGATAGATAGGATAGATGGGCGAGTCTCACTTGGGTGATGTGACTTTGAGAGTTCTGCTCATGTCTGCAGGGTCAACCAACTTTTTGTCAGAACCCCCGAGCTGAATGGCTTTCCTCTCTGTTGACCCTGAGCTCAGCCCAGAAGTACAGGAAAAGCAGAAGCTGGTTCCAGGCAAACCAACACTCCCAACTCCAAAGAGTGGGGGGGTTGTTAGAGAACACTTTCCCAGAAAGCCTGATACACATGTCTTTAGTCTGGTGGCTGCGCTAGTTGCTTTTAACTGGCCGGCAGGAGCCTGGCATTTAGCCCCCAAATTCTAAGGAAAAATAGGACAGAATAGCAAGCGAAAGGGGTCCAATGGTACTCACTGTGTGGCGAAATCCCCAATGAACCCCCAAGATATGTTCAGAGTTTGTTCCTTCCGGTGGGTTCGTGGTCTCACTGACTTCAAGAATGAAGCTGTGGACCTTCTCAGTGAGCGTTACAACTCTTAAAGGTGGCACAGACCCAAAGAGTGAGCAGCAGCAAGATTTATTGTGAAGAGCGAAAGAACAAATCTTCCACAGCATGAAACGGACCTGAGCAGGTTGCTGCAGCTGGCTGGGGTGGCCAGCTTTTATTCCCTTATTTGTCCCTGCCCATGTCCTGCTCATTGTCCATTTTACAGAGTGCCGATTGGTCCATTTTACAGACTCCTGATTTGTCCACTTTACAAACCTCTAGCTAGCTACAGAGTGCTGATTGGTGCATTTTTACAGAGCACTAACTGGTGCATTTTACAAACCTCTACCTAGCTACAGAGCACTGATTGGTGCGTTTTACAATCCTCCTGTAAGACAGAAAAGTTCTCCAAGTCCCCACTCCACCCAGGAAGTTCAGCTGGCTTCGCCTCTCAGTATGGTTGTCAAATTCCATTTTAAAGCTGTAGTGACCAAACATGGAGGCCCATGCCTGTAGTCACAGCACTTTGGGAGGTTGAGGCAGGAGGATCATTTGAGCTCAGAAGTTCAAGACCAGCCTGGGCAACATATCAAGACCCTATCTTGGCTGGGCATGGTGGCTCATGCCTGTAATCCCAGCACTTCGGAAGGCCGAGGCAGGTGGATCACCTGAGGTCAAGAGTTCAAGACCGGTTTGACCAATATGGTGAAATCCAGACTCTACTAAAAATATAAAAATTAGCCAGCCATGGTGGTGCACACCTGTAGTCCCAGCTACTTGGAAGGCTGGGACAGGAGAATTGCTTGAATCCAGGAGGCAGAGGTTGCAGCGAGCCAAGATCGTGCCACTGCACTCCAGCCTGGGCAACAGAGCAAGACTACCTCTCAAAAAAACAAAACAAAACAAAACAAACAAAAACATTTCTACAAAGTAAAAAAATTAGCTGCATAGAGTCTTCCAAGGTGCAGTTCCTTCCCTGCCAGGGCCTTTCTGGGCACATCCTTCTAGACAGATGCACATTAGCACAGTAAATTCCCCAAGAAATTCTGCAATAAAGGAACCAGTCTAACTTAAAAAAAAAAATTAGTGTTTTTCAAATGTATGAAATCACAGCAAGAAAAATTTTAAATCACATAACACCTATTAATACCCCACAATATTGTGTGGAGTACATATTGAAAAGTGCTCCCCTGGTGTTTGCCATTTTTTTTCTTTTGGTAAAGGGATGAAGTTTTTTCAAAAGAAATAATGGCACATGCCCTCTCACATAAATTAACGTTCTCCAACAAATGAGTCATGTCATGGAAACAATACATTCACATACTATTTCAAAAGCTGATCCACATGAGCGCTCCCCAGAATTCATAACCCTGACATTTCGTGCTAATAAGCATTAGTTGCCTTTTCTCTCCTTTCCCATGGCAACCCCTGGCATTCACCACTTGATGGAAAGGTCATGTGACTGCAGTTAAATCTGTTCATTTTACTGAACTTGTGAGCAAAATACTACCTGCACTAGCCAAATGAGTCTAAAACCGGACAAGAAGGACACATAGCTTTAAAATAAATGTGTTCTTATTTTGTAATACAGTTTTAAGAGCTCCAGTGAAATACTTTTTAAATTTTTTTTTATTTTTTGAGACAGAGTCTTGCTCTGTCGCCCAGGCCGCAGTGCAGTGGCGCAATCTCAGCTCACTGCAAGCTCCGCCTCCCGGGTTTACGCCATTCTCCTGCCTCAACCTCCCGAGTAGCTGGGACTACAGGCGCCTGCCACTACGCCCCGCTAGTTTTTTGTATTTTTAGTAGAGACAGGGTTTCACCGTGTTAGCCAGGATGGTCTCGATCTCCTGACCTCGTGATCCGCCCGCCTCAGCCTCCCAAAGTGCTGGGATTACAGGCGTGAGCCACCACGCCCGGCGAAATACTTTTAAGTTCAATAGGGATTCAGGGGAAAGTTGTGGAGAGAAGCAAAAAATGGGAGAGAAATTTCATTTTATCAAAATCAGAATAAAACTGTGACTCTTTTTCTCCTTTCCCATCCTTCATTCCTCCTCTCAAATAAAAACATCAACTGTCTATTTCTTTCACTCCCACAACAAGCTTTGAGCTTGGCAGGGGAGTGTTTGCAGAGAAATGCTGCTCTCTTAGAGCACTTTAGCTGAATCACTCCATTAGAGTGGGAAATCACAAAAAGATTTCTGCCTAAACTGCAGGCGGGTGTGGCGGGAGGTAGAGGATCTCTTGATTAATTGAAACTCTGTTTCACCAAAGTAGTAAAACCAATGTGAACATTTTGTCTTCTCAAAATGTCTTTCTTCCTTTTCTTTCTTTTCTCTTTTTTTTTTTTTTTTTGAGATGGAGTTTCGCTCTTGTTGCCCAGGCTGGAGTGCAATAGCGCGATCTTGGCTCACCGCAACCTCCACCTCCCCGGTTCAAGCCATTCTCCTGCCTCAGCCTCCCGAGTAGCTGGCATTACAGGCGCCTGCCACTATGCCTGGCTATTTTTTGTATTTTTAGTAGAAGCGAGGTTTTGCCATGTTGGCCAGGCTGGTCTCGAACTCTGGACCTCAGGTGATCCACCTGCCTCGGCCACCCAAAGGGCTGGGATTACAGGCGTGAACCACAACGCCTGGTCTCTTTTTCTTTTTTTAGGAAATTGTGGGCTTACAACCTTATTCTCAGTGGGAACTTTTTTTTCCTGGCTGCATTCCTCCCTGTGTTGCCCTCCTCTCATGGGATTAGCACTGTTCCCTGCACCCCTGCTCCCTGCTCCCCTGCCCCGAGTTTTTCTGCGGCCTATCCTCCCATTCATTCCAGCTGTGGGTTCTTGTGCTTCAAGGAAACAAATCACACTTCCCTTTCTTGCATGTCAGGGTTAGAGAGAGAAAATAAAAACAGGCAGCATTTGTTCAGCACTTACTAGACATCAGGCACTTTTTTTTTTTTTTTTTTTTTTTGAGACAGAGTCTCGCTCTGTCACCCAGGCTAGCTAAAGTGCGATGGCACAATCTTGGCTCACTGCAACCTCTGTCTCAAGCAATCCTCCCTCCTCAGCTTACCTAGTAGCTGGGACTACAGGCACATGCCACCTCACCCAGCTAATTTTTTTTTTTTTGAGATGGAGTTTCGCTCTGTCACCCAGGTTGGAGTGCAGTGGTGCGATCTCAGCTCACTGCAACCTCATTCTTCTGGGTTGAAGCAATCCTCATGCCTCAGCCTCCCGAGTAGCTGGGACTACAGGTGCATACCACCATGCCCGGCTAATTTTTGTATTTTTAGTAGAGATGGAGTTTCACCATGTTGGCCAGGCTGGTCTCCAACTCCCGACTTCAAGTGACCCTCCCTTCTCGGCCTCTCAAAGTGCTGGGATTACAGGTGTGAGCCACCATGCCTGGCCCCATAATTTTTGTATTCTTTTGTAGATGTGGGGTTTCACCGTGTTGTCAAGTCTTATCTTGAATTCCTAGGTTCAAACAATTCACCCGCCTTGGCCTCCCAAAGTGCTGGGATTACAGGTGTGAGCCATCGTGCCTGACCTTCTACATGTTTTCTTATTTCATCCTATTTTTCCATTTTACAGATGAAAAAAGTGAGGCTTACCAAGGCAAGTAACCTTCCCAGGATCACATGCACTAAGTGGGAGAGCCAGGATTTGAAGGCTTGTGCCAAAGTTCATGTTCTTAACCACCGTAATAAATTCATTCAAAGCGAGACTCCCTCTTAGAAAAAAAAAAAAAAAAGTATATAGTGTCAAGTGCTATGAAGAAAACTAAAGCAGGGTAAAGGGATAGCGTGTAATGGGTAGGAACTGCTACTCTGTATAGAGTGGTCAGGGAAGGTCTCTAGGAGGAGATGACACTGAAGCAGAGATGGCCTTAGGTATCTACATTTTCCCACTGACACCCACAAACTGGGTGATTTCAGGTAATGTTCTTAGAATTCTACATTTACTGTACATACTCTGATGGGTCTCTTTTGATTAGAATTTCTAGCTTGAAAACTCCATTGCATTTGGAAGACAAAGCTGGCATTCTCCCACAGAAATATGTTGAATATCTTCAGAAATATGTTGTTTGATGTGTCTTCAGAGCTGTCCCTAGCAGAAGTGTGCCCTCACCAAACACCAACATTCATTTTACTTAGCAGGTAGCCCTACCCTTCTAAACAATGGCTAACAGTTGCTGAACACTTAGCTCACCATGTGTCAGACAGGAGTCTAAGTGCTTTGAATGACATGAGTCATTTCATTTAATGCTGACAACACCTCAAAGAGAGAGACTAGCTTGGCTGCCACAGCAAAATACCATAGATTGGGTAGCTTAAACAACAGCAATTTATTTTTTCACAGTTCGGGAGGCAGATAGTCCAAGGTCAAGATACCAGCAAGGTCAGTTTCTGATGAGGGTTCTTTTCCTAGATTGCAGGTAGCTGTCTTCTCTGAGTGCCCTCACATGGCCGGGATTGTGGGGGCTGGGGCACAGTACATGCTAGCTTTCTGGTGTCTCTTCTTACAAGGGCACTAATCCAATCTTTAGGACCTCATCAAAACATGTCTCCCAAAGGCCCCATCTCCAAATACCATTGCATAGAAGTTAGGCCTTCATTGTAGGAATTTGGGGAGTAACACAGTTATTCCTATTTTATAGGTGATGAAACAGGAACAAAGAGGTGAGTTAACTTGCCTAAGGTCACAGGCAGTGGAATCTGTGTGTCAGTCTGATAGAAGAGACCGTGATCTTGACCACTACGCATACACAGCTTCTCTCCATGGGCAGGACACCCTCAACTCTTACCAAGCTAGACTGGTAGGGAAGGAACAGAGATGAAGTGCACATCCTTCTTTGATGGCTTTCAAAAAAGTACATTTCTTTACCTTCCCTATTCAAATAGTATGTCCTCTTCTCTCTTCAGACGCTGAATGGAACAGTCAAACTCAGATCCTATTGTAAAACATCTTTTTAAAAAGTTTCGGTTTTAAAGCAAAACAAAACATCTATCCTACCAACTCCCATGACCATGACTCCAAGAGCATTATACAACCTTCTGATAATAATTTTGTTTATCTTGCCGAGTTTCTTACACAGAATGTGCTGACACTCAAACCTGAGTACTCTAGACTGTATTTTTTTTTTTGAGACAGAGTCTTGTTCTGTCATCCAGGCTGGAGTACACTGGTGTGATCTCAGTTCACTGCAGCCTCAACCTCCCAGGCTCAAGCGATCCTCCCACCTCAGCCTCCCAAGTAGCTGGGACTGTAGGCATGCGCCACCACGCTCAGCTCATTTTTGTATTTTTACTAGAGACGAGTTTTGCCAGTTGCCCAGTCTGCTCTGAAACTTCTGAGCTCAAATGATCTGCCCTCCTCGGCCTCCCAAAGTGCTGGGATTACAGGTGTGAGCCACTGCACCCGGCCAAGACTGTATTTTTCATTATTAATTGATAGCTCCTTTTCCAGTTGCTACGTTAGTCTGCTGTCAGTTTGGTTAGCATGAGCCAGTCTCCACGTCTCATTTCTACTTGGAGCAAAATAGCCTTCATACCATTTTTTCTTGGACAGAAGAGTGGATTTATTCTATTAATAATGAAAGGTCTTTGAATGATTCTGAGTTTTAAAGGGGGCCAGATTTGTGATGCATAACATGTGTAGCACAGACTGGAAGTGGAGAGCCCTGTAGGAACATTACTGCACTATTGTAACTGCGCAATGGGTTGGTTCATCTTGCCCGCTGCCTAGACAGAGCCGATTTATCAAGACAGAAGAATTGCAGTGGAGAAAGAGGAATTCACGCAGAGCTGGCTGTGCTGGAGACCAGAGTTTTGTTATTACTCAAATCGGTCTCCCTGAGCAAATTTAGGCATCAGAGTTTTTGGCAGGTAGAGGCTTGGGAAGTGAGGGATGCTGATTGGTAAGGTTGGAGATGGAATCACAGGGGGTGGAAGTGAGTTTTTCTGGCTGTTTTCTATTCTCGGGTGGAACGGCAGAACTGGTTGAGCCAGATTACCAGTCTGGGTAGTGTCAGCTGATCCATCGAGTGCAGGGTCTGCAAAATATCTCAAGCACTCATCTTAGGTTTTACAATAGTGATGTACCCCCAGGAGCATTCTGGGGAGGTTCGGACTCTTGAAGCCAGAGTCTGCATGACCCCTAAGCTGTAATTTATTTGTTTCTTATCTTTTTTTTTTTTTTCGAGACAGAGTTTCACTCTTGTTGCCCAGGCTGGAGTGCAATGGCGCAATCTCAGCTCACCGCAACCTCTGCCTCCCAGGTCCAAGCGATTCTCCTGCCTCAGCCTCCTGACTAGCTGGGATTACAGACATGAGCCACCACGCCTGGCTAATTTTGTATTTTTAGTAGAGATGGGGTTTCACCATGTTGGTCAGGCTGGTCTCGAACTCCTGACCTCAGGTGATCCACTCGCCTCGGCCTCCCAAAGTGCTGGGATTACAGGCATGAGCCACCACACCTGGCCAGTAATTTCTAATTTTGTAGCTAATTTATTAGTCCTGCAAAGGCAGACTGGTTCCCAGGCAAAAAGGGGGTGTTTTCGGGAAAGGGCTATTACCAATTTTGTTTCAGAGTCAAACCATGAACTGAATTCCTTCCTAAAGTTAGTTTGGTGTATGTCCAGGAATGAACAAGGACAGCTGAAAGGCTAGAAGCAAGATGGAGTCAGTTAGGTCTGATTTCTTTCACTGTCATTATTTCCTTAGTTATAATTTTGCAAAGGTGGTTTCACTATTGCAAATCCAGTCCATTTGCAGTACTGTAGCCTCATCCCAGACACAGATTGGATCCATTTACTTCTCTCTATTACCACTGCCACCACTCTAGTCCAAGCCGCTATCATTTCTGCCCTCATTCCCTATAATAGCCTCCTAACTAGTCTCCCTGCTTCCTCTTTTTCTCCCACTAAAATTAATTCTCCATGTGGCAGCTAGAGAATTTGTTTTTTAAAAAATAGCGTTATTACAATATAATCCATCCACCATAAATTCACCCATTTAAAGTATACAATCAAGTGAGTTTTCGTATACTTACAAGATTGTACAATCATCACTATTATCTAATTTTAGAACATTTTTATTACCCCCACCCCTAGAAAACCCCATACTCATTAGCAGTCATTTCCCATTTCTCCTTTCTCCTACCCCTAGCAACCAGTCATCTACTTTCTATACAGGTGGATTTGCCTGTTCTGGACATTTCACATAAATGGATACATACAGTATGTGACTTTTTTGCATCTTGCATCTTTCACTTAGAATCATACTTTTTTTTCTTTTACATATTTTTGTCCCATAAGCTTTTTTCCACTTTTATATTTATTTATGTATTTATTTAAAGAGACAGGTCTTCTATGTTGCCCAGGCTACCCTCGAATTCCTGGGCATAAGTGATTTCCTCCATCTCAGCTTCCCAAGTAGCTGGGACTACAGGTGTGCATGAGCACACCTGGCTTTCCTTTTTTTTTTTTTTTTTTTTTTTTGAGATGGAGTCTCGCTCTGTTGCCCAGGCTGGAGTGGCACGATCTAAGCTTACTGCAACCTCTGCCTCCCAGGTTCAAGCAATTCTCCTGCCTCAGCCTCCAGAGTAGCTGGGATTACAGGTGTGTGCCACCACGCCCAGCTAATTTTTGTATTTTTAGTAGAGACGGGGTCTCGCCCTGTTGGCCAGGCTGGTCTCGAACTCCTGACCTCAGATGATCCACCTGCCTCGGCCTCCCAAAGTGCTGGGATTACAGGCGTGAAACACCGTGCCCCACCTACATACCATATATTCTTTACCCATTCATCTGTTGATGGACACAGGCTGGTTCCATATTTATGATGTTGTGATAGTACTCCAGTAAACATGTGAGCACAGGTATCCTTTTGATATGCTGATTTCTTTCCCTTTGGATACTCAGTAGTGGGATCACTGGATTGTATGGTAGTTTTTATTTATTTATTTATTTATTTTTCTTTCTTTCTTTGAGACTGAGTCTTGCTGTAGTTGTCCAGCCTGGAGGGCAGTGGTGCGATCTCGGCTCACTGCAACCTCTGCCTCCCAGGCTCAAGTGATTCTCCTGTCTCAGCCTGTCAAGTAGCTGGGATTACAGGTATGCACTACCATGGCCGGTTAATTTTTGTATTTTTAGTTGAGAAGGGGTTTCACCATGTTGGCCAGGCTGGTCTCAAACTCCTGACCTCAAGTGATCCGCCCGCCTCGGCCTCCCAAAGTGCTGGGATTACAGGTGTGAGCCACAGTGCTCAGCCTCAAGTCATGTTATTATAAACTAAAATTAACAATTAGGAGAGACTTTAGAAATCTACCCAAGAACTATTGTTTTACAAATCCAAAATCAAGGCCTCAACAAGGTGAAAGATTTGTCTGCGGTCCGGAAGAGTACCTAGCTCTGTTCTGAGATCTCTAATTTCCATGACAGCTTCTTTTTTTTTGAGATGGAGTCTCGCTCTGTCGCCCAGGCTGGAGTGCAGTGGTGCGATCTCTGCTCACTGCAAGCTCCGCCTCCTGGGTTCACACCATTCTCCCGAGTAGCTGGGACCACAGGCGCCCGCCACCACGCCGGGCTAATTTTATTTATTTTTATGTTTTACTAGAGACGGGGTTTCACCGTGTTAGCCAGGATGGTCTCCATCTCCTAACCTCGTGATCCGCCCGCCTCGACCTCCCAAAGTGCTGGGATTACAGGCGTGAGCCACCGCGCCCAGCCAACAGCTTCTTTTTCATTTATAATACTGATTGGCTTTACTCCATTGTCATGCTTGCGCCCCCACTCCCCCACCCCCAAGTGACTAAAACGTACAGATGTTTGCTTCGTTCTTGTACTTTCTTATTTTTGTAAGCTTTCTTTCTAAAATGCCTGGAACGGCCCCTCAAATGGAAGGCTAGAACGTGGTTAGGAAGACAGGCAGTCACACACGAGAAGGGAACTCTCTAGGTCCGCTGGCTCCTTTGTTTCTTCCTCCTTCACTGTCCGGGTTCCTCCTTCCCCTACGCCCCTCTCCCTCTCGCTTCCTTACTCGTCGCCCCGTTACCAGCCCCCAGAGGCTCCGCCCCCTTCAGGGACCAGCCGCCCTGACCCAAGATGGCGCCAGAGGCTTCGGCTATGAGGGAAGTGAGCTCACGCTACTCCGGAAGGGAAGGCGGGAAGGGAGCAGGCGGGTGGCTGACCCGCTGTGGGGCTGTGGGTGGGGCGGCGGCCGCGGCCCTGGCATTCACGCTTGGGTCTGGAGAGAGCGCGAGAGACTCACCGGCTCCCGGGAACCCAGTCGAGGGCCCGGGCCAGGGGCAAAGGAGGAAGTCGCCCCGAGTGGCTCGCCTCTGGCCCTGGGAGAGGCGGCCCCGGGAGCCGGCGTCCCGCCCCCGGCGGCCTCCTTCCCTGACCCTCCTCCCGGGCTGCGCGCGCCCGCCCAGGCTGTCTTTCGGCGGCTGCGGCGGGAACTGCCGAGCGGGCTTGACTGGACCCACTGCCTGAGGACCGGCGGAGGAGAAGAGGGAGCGCGGCGGGTCAGCCCCGAGGTTAGGCCGCGGGGGACTGCCCGTGGCGCTTCGTCCTTTTCCCGGCCGTCTTGGCTACAGAATCTGCGATCTCCCCAGGCTCCTTCTCTTTCGAGTATGTCACTTAAGTCCTCTTGCCGGATGCTTTTTCCTCCTTGCTTTTGCCGGAAAGGAGAGAGATACATGTGAAGGATATCTGTCCTCATTGCTTCCCCTGCCCTCCTAAAAGTTTAACTTCTGTGGTAATGTGTATCTTCCTTTTTTGGACCATTTGACAGTCCCGCCCCAGGCGCCGTGTGATTTAGCAACCGGGATCATATTCAGATAAAATCTTAAAAAAAAAAAAAAGTCACCTGCAGAACTACAGAATTGTTCTCTCCCGCTCAAGAAGGGCAAGTGGACTTTGGCGTTAAGATGCAGGGGGGTGAACCACTGTCCACAATGAAAGTCTCGGAGAGCGAAGGAAAGCTGGAGGGCCTGGCCACAGCGGTGACCCCGAACAACAAGAACAGCAGCTGTGGAGGTGGAATCAGTAGCAGCAGCAGCAGCAGCAGCAGCCGCGGTGGCAGTGCAAAAGGCTGGCAGTACAGGTATGGTCCTTTCTCCAAAATTCTTTCCTGAGGTGGAGGTAGGGGTGAATATGCCAGCGGCTGCATCCCGCAATTGTTGAAAGATAAAGTTTTTTGACTGGCTTCCAGAAGCAACTGATACATCTCGTTTGGATCTGGGACCTCGCCTAAAAGATTTAATCCATTCATTTGTTGGTTCAACAGGTATTTATGGAAGGCCTTTTGAGGAATACAGAAATGTATCCCTGAACTTCCTGTACAATCAGAGAGTTAATGCTTCCTCTGATTTAATTCTGTACTCACTTCTGCTTTTGCCTGTGTTGCAATTTATTTACAAGCCAGCTTTCTCTCTGATAGACTGCGAGGGCAGGAACTGTTTAACTCAGCTTTCTCGAGAGGCTAGCAAATACTGGTGCTCAGAACTTGCTTGTCCAGAGATTGGAGTAACTGAATCAAAAAGATTCTTGCCCTGAAGGTACTTGTGACTTGGAAAGGGGAATGTACAAAAATAATTTGAATACAAGGACAAAGGTAGACATCCTAATGCCTCTGATAAACTAAACCTGAGCCTGGAGATGTTCAGTTTGTGTTGCGCAGACCACTTCGGTGCTCTCTGTGTTGATGAGAAAGTCTGCGTTTGTTAATTTTCACTAATATGAATGAACAACTTAAGGAACAGGAGGAGAGTCCTGGAGAGGCAACAAGTTTTGTTTTTGTTTTTTAATACATGAAGTGTAGGGAGAAAGAACTATCCAGAACCTTAAGAATGAATGAAACAAACCAGTACATCCCATCGTATTGGAACTAAAGGGATGAATTTTTAAGTTCTGATTGACTCCTGTGTGCCTCACTGTAGTAGTCCTTTTTAGCCTTTGTGCTTATTTGTGCTTGTGAAATTTCTGTGAGACTTGGAAGGGGTTAAAGCCAAGATTTTGTGAGGGATACACATTTATCATGAATAATATTCATATGTATGAGATATGCATGACTATATTAATATACAGAAGTGTTGGCCGGGTGCGGTGGCTCAAGCCTGTAATCCCAGCACTTTGGGAGGCCGAGGCGGGCGGATCACGAGGTCAGGAGATCGAGACCATCCTGGTTAACATGGTGAAACCCCGTCTCTACTAAAAATACAAAAAACTAGCCGGGCGTGGTGGCGGGCGCCTGTAGTCCCAGCTACTCGGAGGCTGAGGCAGGAGAATGGCCTGAACCTGGGAGGCGGAGCTTGCAGTGAGCCGAGATCGCCCCACTGCACTCCAGCCTGCGACAGCTGCCACTCGTTCTCAAAAAAAAAAAATATATATATATATATATATATATATATACACAGAAGTGTAGAAGATTATAACTTTTTTTTTTTTTTTTGGAGACAAAGTCTGGCTCTGTCACTCAGGCTGGAGTGTGGTGGCGCAATCTCGGCTCACTACCACATCCACCTCCTGGGTTCAAGTGATTCTCGTGTCTCAGCCTCCCGAGTAGCTGGGATTACAGGCGTGCGCCATCACACCTGGTAATTTTTGTATTTTTAGTAGAGATGGGGTTTCACCATGTTGGCCAGGCTGGTCTCTAACTCCTGACCTCAAGTGATCAGCCCTCCTCTGCTTCCCAAAGTGCCAGAATTACAGGCTTGAGCCACCGCACCTGGCCAGAAGATAACTTTTTATTGGTAAGTGACTGTAGGATAAGAAGATATATTCAGTTACTTTGAGATGTCTAGGCTCACTTTTGGAATCAGCATGATCTTTTGTGTGTGTGTGACCCATGACAGGGGCCACAGGTCCCCTGTCCGTGGCGCTTCATCCTGACCCGCCATGGGGCTGTGGGTGGGATGGTGGCTGCGGCCCTGGCATTCACGCTTGGGTCTGAAGAGAGCTCGAGAGACCCCAAAATACAAAAATTAACCGGGCATGGTGGTGCATGCCTGTAAATCCCAGCTACTTGAGATGCTGAGACAGGAGAATCACTTGAGCCCGGGAGGCAGAGGTTGCAGACTGATCATATAAGATTATCGATTACTTGGCAGATATATTTTGATAGCACTTAAGGAAGCAAGATAAAGTAAAATTCCTAGTAGTCAGAGATCAGTCTTCTGATATTCAAACTCTGAAACCCAGCCTCAATTAAATTGAAAAGAAACAGACTTCTTAGCAGTGGGGAGAGTTGTCGTAAAGCCATGCACTTTAGTAATGTACTTTCATCTAGACCCCCATTATTCCTTAATCCCTTACTTAGGGCATTATTATTATTATTATTGTTATTATTTTGAGACAGAGTCTCTGTCGCCCAGGCTGGAGTGCCACTGCACTATTCTTGGCTTATTGCAACCTCCACCTCCCAGGTTCAAGCGATTCTCATGCCTCAGCCTCCCAAGTAGCTGGGGTTATAGGTGCTTGCCACCATGCCCATCTAATTTTTATATTTTTAGTAGAGATGAGGTTTCACCATGATGGTCAGGCTGATTTTGAATTCCTGGCCTCAAGGGGTCTCTGCCCCTCTTGGCTTCCCAAAGTGTTGGGATTAGGGTGTGAGCCACCACACCTGGCCTTTAGGGCA
This sequence comes from Papio anubis, assembly GCF_008728515.1. Classification (NCBI taxonomy): domain Eukaryota; kingdom Metazoa; phylum Chordata; class Mammalia; order Primates; family Cercopithecidae; genus Papio; species Papio anubis. The sequence goes on along the minus strand of NC_044977.1, from coordinate 45,403,295 downwards.
TTATTTAATGGTTATATAATTTTTTATTTTTTAAAATAAAGATGGTGAGATGAAGTCTCACCATATTGCCCAGGCTGGTTTTGAACTCCTGGACTGAAGTGATTCTCCCGTCTCAGCCTCCCAAAGTGCTGGGATTATAGGTTTGAGCCACTGTGCCTGGCCATATAATTTTCATACTAGAATCTGTTGGAAACACCAATGAGAAAGGTTATTAGGGGAAATGTAGCAGAGGAATGGCAACTGACAATGTAGGGCATTCAAGGAAGATTTGAAAAATTAACGTGTAGACTCAGGTATATTACTTCCTAGAACAATAATCATAGTCATAATCACCTTAAGTTGTCCAGGAAAGCACACTCTGTTTAAGAGGCAGAGAACTGTATGATATAGTGGTGAACAGTTTAAATAAAATAGCTTAAGTTTTTAAAAAACTGCTCAAGTGTCTGGAAAATTCAGTTATGTAGAACTCTTCCCAAATAATGAAGATAAATAAGGCATGACTGCATTTACATCCCAATATATGTTTTTATTTTAATGTGGGTTGTCCAAGGCTGACCTTCAGTGTGGCTCTCAATCTGATTTATCCGTTTGTCCTCTAGGACATTGATAAAGCAGTTTTCCCTATTGTCCTGTGTTACTTCCTCTTCCTGGTTTTTTCACTTGAGACTCAGTCCCTAGACTTTATTTATTTATTTATTTGAGACATAGTCTTGCTGTTTCGCCCAGGCTGGAATAAAGTTGCGTAATCTCGGCTCACTGCAACCTCCGTCTCCTGGGTTCAAGCAATTCTCCTGCCTCAGCCTCCTGAGTAGCTGAGATTACAGGCACCTGCCACCACGACCAGCTAATTTTTGTATTTTTAGTAGAGATGGAATTTCACCATGTTGGCCAGGCTGGTCTGGAACCCCTGATCTCAGGTGATCCACCCACCCTAGCCTCCTAAAGTGCTAGAATTAAAGGCGTGAGCCACTGCGCCTGGCCTTCAGTCCCTAGACTTCAAAAACAAAACAACAATAACAAGAACTAAACTAATCTTTTCTTCTTGAAAGCAGTTTATACTTACTGCCTCCATTTCCTTCTCATTTATTGCCCAACCCATGGCAGTTGGCCCTATTCTCACCGAAGAATATGAGTGAATAGCGTTTTTAGTATCTTTTTTTTTTTTTTTTTTTTTGAGACAGAGTCTTGCTCTGTCGCCTAGGCTGGAGTGCAGTGGCCCCATCTTGGCTCACTGCAAGCTCCGCTTCCAAGGTTCACACCATTCTCCTGCCTCAGCCTCCCGATTAGCTGGGACTACAGGCGCCAACCACCACGCCTGGCTAATTTTTTGTATTTTTAGTAGAGGCAGGGTTTCACTGTGTTAGCCAGGATGGTCTCGCTCTCCTGACCTCAAGATCCACCCACCTCGGCCTCCCAAAGTGCTGGGATTACAGGCGTGAGCCACTGCGCCCGGCCTGTTTTTAGTATCTTAATCCAACTTATTACTCTATAAGTATATGCTGTTAGAATTATTTTAATTTTGGTCCGGTGCGGTGGCTCACATCTATAATCCCAGCACTTTGGGAGGCCAAAGCAGTGGATCACCTAAGGTCAGGAGTTGGAGACCATCCTGGCCAACATGGTGAAACCCGTCTCTACTAAAATTACAAAAAAGTTAGCCAGGCATAATGGTGGGCGCCTGTAATCCCAGCTACTTGGGAGGCTGAAGCAGGAGAATCACTTGAACCCGCGAGGCGGTACAGTGAGCTGAGATCATGCCACTGCACTCCAGCCTGGGTGACAGAGCGAGACTCCATCCCAAAAAAAGAGAAGGAATTATTTAACTTTTTTTTTTGAGATGGAGTCTTTGTCACCTGGGCTGGAGTGCGGTGGCATGATCTCGGCTCACTGCAACCTCTGCCTCCCAGCTCGAACTCCTGACCTCAGGTTATCCGCCTGCCTCGGCCTCCCAGAGTGCTGGGATTATAGATGTGAGCCACCATGCCTGGCCAATATTTTTATTTTTAAATTGAAACAGGATCTCGCTATGTTGACCAGGCTGGTCTTGAACTCCTGGCTCAGGCAATCTTCTTGCCTTGGCCTCCCAAAGTGCTGGGATTACAGGCCTCAACCAGTGTGCCCGGCTCTTTTTACTTTGTAAACCAAAAGTATCTGAGACATGTCTGAACAATTTAGAAAGTTTATTTTTGCCAAGGTTAAAGACAGGCCTGTGATACAGCCTCAGGAGGTCCTCATGACATGTGCCCAAGGTAGTCCAAAACAATTTGCTTTTATACAGTGTAGGGAGACATAATGGATCAATCAAATATGTGTAAGATTTACATTGGTTAGATCCGGAAGGGAGGGACAACTTGAGGGCTTGGGGGGGGGGGCTTCCAGGTGATCGGTAGATTTTGATTGGCAGTTGGTTGGAAGAGTTATCAATAGAAAGGAATGTCTGGGTTATGATAAGGGATTGTGGAGACCTAGGTTTTATCACGCAGATGAAGCCTCCAAGTAGCAGGTTTTAGAGAGAATAGACTGTAAATGTTTCTTATCAGACTTAAGGTCTGTGTTGAGTGTTGATGTTAATGTTGGAGAGGTATAATGAGGTATATTCAACCCCCGCTTCCTATTACGGCCTGAACCAGTCTTTCAGGTTAAAATTTAGGGTGCCCTGGCCAAACGGGGAGTCTATTCAGATGGTTGCGGGGTGCCTTCGAATTTTATTTTTGGTTTACAACTTTCTTGATGATATTGTTTGCAGCACAACAGTTTTTAATTTTCATGAAGTCTAATGAGTTTTTTCTTCTCATTACAGTTTTGTGTCACATCTAAAACACGATTGTCAGGTTCAAGATGACAAAGATTTACACCTATATGTTTGTCTAGGAGTTTTGTTTTAGTGCTTATGTTTAGGTTTCTGATGCATTTTTAGTTCATTTTTCCTTATGATCATTTTTGTTTTCTTTTGTGAAATATCTGCATATGTGTTTTTTATACATTTCCTATTAGGTCTTAATATTTTTCTTTTTAATATGCTTGAGATCTCTTATTAAAATGTCAATTAACATTAAATATCAATATTCCTTTAAAAATATTTTGATTTTTCTTCTTTTGAATAGATAAAGGGATGTGTATATACAATGAAACATTTCCCTTACATACTTTTCCCAGCCACTCTGTTTCCTTCTCTGGAAACTCTTTTACTGATTTCTTGACTGTAATTCCAGAGAAATTGATATTAGTTCTTTATTTAATTAACATGTGATGACATGCAATATATTTTAATTTTGTATAAATTCTTTGCTATACTTACTACAAAGATTTCCCTAGTCCTCAGATTTTAATTTCATATTTTGACATACAGAAAACTTTTAAGTCAGACCTCTTATTCCTCTTTTCCATCTATTTCTAATTATAAAAAGTAACTTTTATAAATACTTGGTTTTGGCTGGCACTGTCACTCACCCAAAGTGTTGATCCTTAGTACTTTGGGACACTGAGGTGGGATCACTTGAGCCCAGCAGTTTGAGACCAGCCTGGGCAACATAGAGAGACCCCATCTCTACAGAAAATTTAAAAATTAGCCAGGCCATGGTGGCATGCCTACTCAGGAGGCTGAAGTGGTGGCAGGATTGCTTGAGTTCTAGGCTTCAGTGAGTTGTGATTGTGCCACTGTGCTCCAGCCTGGGTGACAACACCTGGTAGCAAGACCCTATCTCAAAAATAATTAAGTAAATAAATAGTCGTTTTCATTAAGTTTTAAAAGTTGGCAGTTTTACAATTTAACTTTTTTTTTTTTTTGAGACAGGGTCTCACTCTGTCTCCCAGGGTTGAGTGTAGTGGCTCCATCATAGCTCACTGCAGCCTCGAACTGCTAGGCATAAATGATCCTCCTATTCAGCCTCTGGAATAGCTGGGACTACAGGTGCACACCACCATGCCCAGCTAATTTTTAAATTGTTTTCTAGAGACAGGATCTTGCGATATTGCCCAGGCTCATATTTAACTTTTTAATCTATCTGGAATTTATTTTGAAATACAGTGTGAGATAATGTATCTACTACTGCATTACAAATTACTCCCAAATTTAATATATTAAAACAGCAACATTTATTATTTCATAGTGTCTTTGGGTCAGGAATCTCAGTGCAGCTTAGCTGGGTCTTCTGGCTCTGAGTCTTTCTTAAGGCTGAACTGGGAAGGATCCATTTCCTAGCTTATTCATGAGACTCTTGGTGCAGTTCAGTTCCTTATGGCCCATTGGACAAATAACTCAGTTCCTCATGAACTGATGGCCAGAGGCCTCCTTTGGTCACTGGCCACATAGGCTTCTTTGCAGAGCATCTTACAACTTGGGAGCTTGTTTCTTGAGAGTGAGGAAGTAAGAGTACTAGAGAGTGCTAGCTGGAGAGAAGTTACAGTCTTTTGTAACCTAAGCGCTGAGGTGAATTCACATCACTTTTCACTGTTCTTCAGAAGCAAGTCCCACACAAGGGTGTGAGAATACCAGCAGGTGGGGATTATTGGGATTCATGCCAGAAAATGCCTAGACAGTTAGTATAATAGACTCAAGATTGTAAAGACTAGAGGGGGAAACAGATTTTGGGAGTCAAATTATGCATCTGGTTTTAGGTGTGTCCAGCTAAAGTTGCCAGAACGTTTAAGTGTCTTATCTAGCCAATCCTCAGAGATATGGGGTATTGGAAATGTAGATAATTGTCTTTATAGTATCCAGAATGTTTTCACATCTGTTACCATATTTAATTCTCACAACTCTGGAGGAAGATAGAGCATTATTATCCCTATTTTACAGTTGAAGAAAACCTAAGTCTAAATGATAATATAGACTTAGATTACATGAAGTTATATATTGCATGTAGCTAAGGTTACACAGCTAGTAAGTGGAAGAACTTTTATTTCTAGATAGATTTTACATAGAGGTATTAAAAGTCGATAAACTCTCTAAAAGGAATGAATAATTATTGATAATAACTAGTTTGGTACATGGTTGGTTTTATGGTTTACTCATGTCCTAACTTACATAGTAAATATTTTTGAGCCTCTACTATGTCTGAAGCACTCTTGTTAGTTAATGCTGAATTAATGTGCACACCCAAAACAATGAAAGAAGGAATTCTAAGGCTAATTTTGGGAGGATCATCAAAATAATCAGGAAAAGGAAGGGCGTCAGTGGCATTTGCAAAATAATCTCATGGTGACCTTTTGAAAAAAAAAAAACTTTTTTGAGACAGTCTTGCCCTCTTGCGCAGGCTGGAGTGTGGTGGCAGATCTTAGCTCACTGCAACCTCTGCCTCCCAGGTTCAAGTCCAAGCAATTCTCCCGCCTCAGCTTCCCAAGTAGCTGGGATCACAGGTGCTTGCCACCATACCCGGCTAATTTTTGTGTTTTTAGTAGAGATGAAGTTTCACCATGTTGGCCAGGCTGGTCTCAAACTCCAGACCTCAAATGATCCGCCCACCTCGGCCTCCCAAAGTGCTAGGATTACAGGCGTGAGCCACCATGCCCAGCCCTTTTGAAAAATTAAACGTTAGAACTTAATTTATTAGATTAGCCTTAAATTTTCTTGTTTCTAGAGTAATTTATATTCATACAATGTGTGCTTTCTCTCCCATTTATAGAGAAGATAGATTTCCCCATTCTGGGTCTTTCCTTCCTTTTTCATAGTGAATATTCACACTTTATAAAATGTGCATGTTTTCATTATTTTTGTGTTCTTCATGTCAGCTTGTAGAGAAATTCAGAAGTCTGCAACTATGCCACATGCTTTTTAGAGGGCAGAAGAGAACTATTCAAAAGAGGAACTGAAAGACAAACCAGGGTGTTTGATGGGGCTGCTTTTTTTGAATTTTGAGCTCCTCACTGACTAACCATATTAACAGATAAATCTATTTTCCTTATTAGCAAACAGTTATACTTTTCAGTAAATGTGTAAAAGTCTGCAAATGTGTAGTATAGAAATAATTTTTATGGTCAGACCACGATAATTTTGTGGTTTCTTCCACTGTCAATACTATTATAAGGAAAAGTGCCTGCGGATGGGAAAAGGAGATTGGCCTAAATATAAATGAATGTTCACTGTCTTAGAGGTTTTACCTCTTTTGAGTTGATTTGAAGAAAAAGCCATAAATGTCTGCTTTTTTTTTCTCTCTGCAGGGGTTAAAGGAAAATTGATACATATTTCTATACTCTGGTTTTTGTTTTCTGTATCTGAAATCTGCTGTAGATGCTGGTAAAAACAAGATAAAGATGATTGTAGTCATGTAACTGGAAACTATAAAATATTGTTCCAAAATCTAGTTAGAAGTATACCAAGTCTTGAGGAGCAAGATTTGGTTTATTAATAATGTGCTGTGATTTCTTAGTTTCCTTACATTTTTGCAGTACGTATCTTTTGTGTGTGTGTGTGTGTGAGATGGAGTTTCACTCTTGTTGCCCAGGCTAGAGTGCAATGGCACGATCTTGGCTAGGTGTGATCTTGGCTCACCACAACCTCCGCCTCCCGGGTTCAAGCAATTCTTGTTTCTCAATTTCCCGAGTAGCTGGGACTACAGGCATGCCACCTGGCTAATTCCTATATTTTTGGTAGAGACGCGATTCCACCATGTTGGCCAGTCTGGTTTCAAACTCCTGACCTCAGGTGATCTGCCTGCCTAGGCCTCTCAAAGTGCTGGGATTACAGGCGTGAGCCACCGCGCCCAGCTTTGTCTACATTTCTAATCGTTTGTTGTAGATGGGATACCTAGAAGTGAAATTCTAGGGCCAAAGAGTGCTAACATTGTTAAGACTCTTGGCAGGAGCGAGGACCCCTCAGTTGACTTTATACTTTTTGTTATAGAATAAGATACAGTTAGACTTTATTTTGTTTGTGATTTGAGTATACAGTCTGCGAGTTGAATTTTTTTTTAAGACGGAGTCTCGCTGTGTCGCTCAGGCTGTAGTGCAGTGGCCGGATCTCAGCTCACTGCAAGCTCCACCTCCCAGGTTCACGCCATTCTCCTGCCTCAGCCTACCGAGTAACTGGGACTACAGGTGCCCGCCACCTTGCCCGGCTAGTTTTTTGTATTTTTTAGTAGAGACGGGATTTCACCGGATTAGCCAGGATGGTCTTGATCTCCTGACCTCGTGATCCTCCCGTCTCGGCCTCCCAAAGTGCTGGGATTACAGGCTAGAGCCACCGCGCCCGGCCTCAAGTTGAATTTTTTTGGGGGGAGGTGGGCAGGCTACTGAGAATTGCCTCATGGCTTCATAGAAAAATTGTTTCTCTCTTCCCATTGCTTAATTCGTTCAGCAAATAAACACTTATATCCCAGGCTATATACTAGCTGTTGCAAGGAATATCTCTTAATGTCATTAGCCTTTTCCTCAGCTAAGCAAGCCATTCCCCACTTCATGCTATTTGTTATCCAGAGAATGGACCAAAGTGCTAAGCCTTTTGGGAGGTTACTTTTTGCCTAGTTGAAAGTATGGATTTTGACATGTGACTTGCCTGGTACCTCATATTTACTGACTACAAGTTGTATAAATTCCTGCCTGTAGTTAAATACCTTAAGGTATTGCTATTTGGGTTTTCCAGAAAAATAGAACCAATAGGTAGATATAGAGAGAGAGATATTATGAGGAATTGGCTCATATGACTATGGAGCCTGAGAAATCCCATAGCTCTGTTGTCTACAAGCTGGAGAACCTCTTGACATTATTGTCAACCTCTGATGTCACTTCCAGCTGGCTCTGCCCTCATCATTCCATTAAATTGTTATCTCTTGCTTGTAAGTCTAATGAGTCTTCTCAGTCTTTGTCATATCTTACGTTATCAGTAGCACTGAACTTTTATTAATTTTTTGTTTTCTATTTTTTTTTTTTTTTGAGACAGGGTCTCACTTTGATGCCCAGCCTGGAGTGCAGTGGCAGGATCTCGGCTCAGTGCAACCTCCGCCTCCAAGGTTCAAGCGATTCTCCTTCCTCAGCCTCCCGAGTAGCTGGGACTACAGGCATGCACCACTACACCCAGCTAGTTTTTGTATTTTTAGTGGAGATGGGGTTTTACCATGTTGGCCATGCTAGTCTTGAACTCCTGACCTCAAGTGATCCACCCATCTCAGCCTCCCAAAGTGCTGGGATTACAGGCCTGCACCACCATGCCCAGCTAGTTTTTGTATTTTTAGTGGAGATGGGGTTTTACCATGTTGGCCATGCTGGTCTTGAACTCCTGACCTCAAGTGATCCACCCATCTCAGCCTCCCAAAGTGCTGGGATTACAGGCATGAGCCACCGTGCCTGGCCTGAGACAGGGTCTTGCTGTGTTTCCCAGGCTGGAGTGCAATGGCATGATTGCAGTTCACTGCAGCCTCAACTTCCTGGGCTCAAGCAATCCTCCCATCTCAGTGTCCTAAGTAGCTGGGATTACAGGTGTGTGCCACCCTGCCTAGCTAATTTTTAATTTTTTTTGTAGAAACAGGATCTCACTGTGATGCCCAGGCTAGTCTCAAACTCCTGGTTCAAGTGATCCTCCCAAAGTGCTGGGATTACAGGTGTGAGCCAAGGCACCTGTCCACTGAATATTCTTGACCACAGACTTATCTTGAAACACTTTCTCTCATTTCTGTCTTTCATACTGCTAGTTTTCTTCTCACTACTCAGTTGCTCCTTATCTCTTCTCTGTATTCCCCTTGCCCTTAAAACTTTTCCTTAGAGATCTCTCTTAGGCCCTGTCCCATCTCTTGCCCTTTTGTAATATTTCCTGGGTGACCTTATTTACTGCTATAACTTCAGATACCAGTTATATGCCTATATGCTGATGACTACCAAGCCCTAATCATGGCGCCTTACTGGATATCTCCTTGTATAGTCCTGCAGGTTCATTAAATTTAACATCTTAAATTGGAACAAATCCAAAACTTCTCTGTGATCCTTATCGACCCAGTTGTTCCAGCTGGAAATCTGAGTGTTGCCCTTGTCCTTTTCTCTCACCTTCATTCTTTCTGTCTCAGTTCACATCTAATTAGTCATCAGATCTAGTTATTGCAGCCTTCTCACTCACTACTGAAACCTGTGTATTTGTTTAATGCCTTTTTTATATGTATGGCAGCTGAAAATGTAGTCCCATTGTATGTCTTTTCCAGTAGCAGAAACCCATGTTACTGTCTTTTTCTTCAAGGAGACATATTTCTCTTAGATTAGATTATAGATTTGAGATGGAGAGCTATTAGTTATTGCCTTTTTGATTTTCTTATGCTTTTCAATGTTTTTTCAGAGTGCTGTGTTTTAGTAGGTATTGAGTAATTGTTTTGAGTTGAAAGGATTTGAAACTGTTTAAAAGGTAGCTTAATTTAAAAACCTTTTATATATCTTAAGTCTCATAAAGAAAGGTTAAGAAATAAGTATGTTGCTGGGCACGGTGGCTCACGCCTGTAATCCTAGCACTTTAGGAGGCTGAGGCGGGCATATCACAAGGTCAGGAGATGGAGACCATCCTGGCTAACACAATGAAACCCCGTCTCTACTAAAAATACAAAAAATTAGCCGGATGTGGTGGCATGCACCTGTAATCCCAGCTACTTGGGAGGCTGAGGCAGGAGGATTGCTTGAACCCGGCAGGCGGAGGTTGTAGTGAGCCGAGATTGCACCACTGCACTCCAGCCTGGGCAACAGAGCGAGACTCTATCTCAAAAAAAAAAAAAAAAAAAGAGAAGTAAGTATGTTTTAGTAATGGAGATTAAAGAATTGAAGCAGTTATTATTAAGATGTTTAAGAGAAAATGAGTATCAAACTAAATATAATAAAGACACTTGACAAAGTTTAATCAGTTATTTTTATAGACTATCAGCTTTCACTACTAATCCCAATTTCTTGAGCAGTGAAGTTTTTGGAGGACTGAAGAAGAAATTAACTTTCTTATAGCTTATTTTTCAGGGTATTAGTGTGTTTTGGACCATCACTTCTATTTTATAGAACACAAAATAGTATAAAATAATCAGATATGTGGTATGTTCCCACTTCAATAGCTAGATTTTATTCATATTGACACATTAAAATACTCTATAAAAATTTGCACATTTTATTTTATTTATTTTATTTATTGTTTTAGAGACGGGGTGGGTCTCCCTATGTTGCCCAGTCTGGTCTCAAACCCCTGGACTCAAGGAATTGTCCCACCTTGGCCTCCCAAAGTGTTGAGATTACAGGCATGAGGCACTACACCAGGCCCTAAAAATTCACACATTTTAGATAGGAATAAAGCATGAGAGGTAGAGATACTGTATAGTAACTCAATTATAAGACGGTAGAAGACAAGTGTGAACAAAAGATGTTCAGTCACAGAGCGCTTTTTATGCTGACCACCAGATGGCACAGTCATTCCACACCTGCTGGTTGCCTTGAATAGTGGCTATTTCTTGGGATACATGGAAAAGGGGAAGACTGAGGGAGGGACATTGCAACTAGCTGTTCCAAAAAATAGGGTGTTTTCAAGTTGGTTCTTTGTAACCTGGAGACAGCTGTTTTATATAATAAAAACAGGCCAGCAGTTTACTTATTTGAATTTCTGGTTCTTTTGAAACTGACTTTGTGCTACTACCAAATAAACCATGTCAGTATCCTTATAGTTTTGGTTTTTTTGTTTTGTTTTTTTCCAGAAAGCTAACTCTTTAGATGTATGAGTCAATAAAATATTAATAGCATTAGAAAATTAAACACAGAACATTACTATGCTGTGAAATATGAAGATACGCTTAGGGCCAGGTGCAGTGGCTCATACCTGTAATTCCAGCACTTTGGGAGGCGGAGGCAGGCTGATCACTTGAGGCTAGGAGTTTGAGACCAGCCTGACCAAGATGGCGAAACCCCATCTCTACTAAAAACACAAAAATTAGCTGGGCTTGGTAGCGGGTGCCTGTAGTCCCAGCTACTTGGCAGGCAGAGGCAGAAGAATCGCTTGAGCCCCAGAGGCAAAGGTTGCAGTGAGCTGAGATCACACCATTGCACTCCAGCCTAGACAAAAGAGCGAGACGCTGTCTCAATTTTAAAAAAAAGGTACATGTGGGATCTTTTTAGCGATTGATGTTACTGAAATTGTACACTTTTAAAAATTTTTGGCTGATGCCTGTAATCCCTACACTTTGGGAAGCCAAAGTGGAAAGATCACTTGAGCCCAGGAGTTTGAGAGCAGCCTGGGCAACATAGTGAGACCCTTGTCCCCACAAAAAAATTTAAAAATTAGCTGGGCACAGTAGTACGTTCTTATAGTTTCTGCTACTCAGATGCTGAGGTAGGAGGGTCACTTGAGCTGATAAATGACTGATATAGATAACTTAGATATGACCAAAATGGGGCGTACCTTCAGTAGTATGAGAGTAGTGACTAAATAAAGATTTTTTTTTTTTTTTTTGAGACGGAGTCTCGCTTTGTCGCTCAGGCTGGAGTGCAGTGGTGCGATCTTGGCTCACTGCAAGCTCCGCCTCCCGGGTTCATGCCATTCTCCTGCATCAGCCTCTGAGTAGCTGAGACTACAGGCACCCGCCACCACGCCCGGCTAATTTTTTGTATTTTTGGTAGAGATGGGGTTTCACTATGTTAGCCAGGATGGTCTCGATCTCCTGACCTCGTGATCCACCCGTCTCGGCCTCCCAAAGTCCTGGGATTACAGGCGTGAGCCACCGCGCACGGCAAGATGATGTATTTTATTTATTGCTTTGAAATAAAAATTTTGTTTTTCTCAGGTATAGATAAGTATATGTAAGGTTTTAAGAAAGTTTTGCCCCATAGTTCACACACATTTGAAGAATATATACAGTCTTAAAACCAGAGGAATTGAACTATAATTGAGTTGTGATGTTTTTTATTATATGCTAATAGCTATCACTTGACACTTATGTGGAAATGAAAGCTTGGTGTAGAGAACCTAGATTAAGGAGTAATTCCCCAAATGGTGAATTATGAAATATCTTGGCACTTTGAGAAAATATTTAGGTTGTATACTACCTCAAACCTGTTATGGATTGATGCAGAATGTAAGCATATATTCAGATTATGTAGCAACAGGACAGACTAGACAAAGAGTAAGTTTTTCTGGTGTTTGTGTTTGTTTTTGTTTTTGTTTATGATGGAGTCTCACTCTGCTGTCCGGGCTGGAATGCAGTGGTACAGTCTCGGCTCACTGCAACCTCTGCCTCCCGGGTTCAAGTGATTCTTCTGCCTCAGCCTCACAAGTAGCTGGGATTACAGGCACATTCCACCACGCCTGGCTAATTTTTTGTATTTTTAGTTGAGATGGGGTTTCACCGTGTTAGCCAGACTGGTCTCGATCTCCTGACCTCAGGTGATCCACTTGCCCCAGCCTCCAAAAGTTCTGGGATTACAGGTGTGAGCCACCACGCTTGGCCAAGAATAAGTTTTTCGGGAAGCTGAGCTGTGTACTAAGTACCTAAAACAGAGGAGGAACTCTTTAGGGAATTTCTTTGAGGCAGAGTCTAGGGGCATTGGGTTTTTTATGGCACCAAAGGGCTGCTTAAGCCTGAAGCCTGGGGAAGATAGGGGAGCCAAACGAAAAATATAGCTCTCTGCTTTTCTAAGCGATGTATCTCAAAAGAACTGAAATAAATAACTTGATTGTGACCTGGGCCGAAGTACAAGAACTAGCAGAAACCCAAGTGGCTGTATTTCTAGAGAAGAATTCTTTCCTCTAGTTGTGAGCTTTATTTATTATTATTTATTTATTTATTGTATGTATTTAATAAAGAGAGACAGGGTCTCATTATGTTGCCCAGGCTGGTTTCGAACTCCTGGGCTCAAGTGATCCTCCTGTCTTGATCTCCCAAAGTCTTGGGATTACTTGGGTGAGCCACTGCACTCAGCCCAATTTTTTTTTTTTTTTTTGGAGACGGAGTCTCACTCTGTCACCCTGGCTGGAGTGCAATGGTGAAATCTCAGCTCAGTGCAACCTCTACCTCCTGGGTTCAAGTGATTCTCCTGCCTCAGCCTCCCAAGTAGCTGGGACTACAGGCAAACACCACCACGCCTGGCCAATTTTTGTATTTTTAGTAGAGATAGGGTTTTGCCATGTTGACCAGGCTGGTCTCGAACTCCTGACCTCAAGTGATCCTCCTGCCTTGGCCTCCCAAAGTGCTGGGATTACAGGCTCGAGCCATTGTGCCCGGCCACCCCATTTATAATATAGTACTTATAGTATATTTGTTTTATGTTTATGTAATTTTATATTTGTATAATGATTTTACATTTGGAATATTTATGATAATATATAATTTGTGAGGTATTGTACTTGTTTTGAGGAAATTGATGAAGTCCTATAGATATGAAATTTGGGAGATTAAATGTCTCTGTTGACCTATACATTTTACTTCTGAATAAAATTTGAGGCATTTATAAAGCATATATGTATCTGCAGCTATTTTGAAAATTGTACCATTATATTCCTGGGATTTCTTCTACTTTTTACTAACTTTGGCATTTTCTTTTTGAAACAGTGATCACATGGAAAATGTGTATGGCTACTTAATGAAGTATACCAACCTTGTCACTGGGTGGCAATACAGGTAAGTGTGATTATTTGTGTCACATCAGTCTCTCCTAAGAGACCAGAAATAGGGCCCGATAATTTTATATTTTGATATTACTTTAGGCAAGACATGGCTGGGAAACCTTTTAGAGAAGGATTTCCCACATTTTCTAAAAGTTTGGTGACTACTTCTTAGACGGTGGGAAAAGTTCACATCTGTCCAAGTAGCAGCCTCTAAATGCCTCAGATGTCAGTATTAAATGAAGATTAGAATCACTTGTTCACCTGGCTTGGGCATTTTATACTTGGAGAAGTTAGGTTCTTAGGGGAAGAGAAATAGGGGTTTGGAGGCAGCAAACACATTTGTATTAGGTTCCCATCTTGTGCCAGATTCACAGCTTCTCTGGGATCTTGGCAAGGTTGAGTAACCAGCTCAAGGTCACACAAGCTGTCAGGAAGCAGGAAAACCAGCTATCTCAAATACTTTGTAGAATTGGTAGTTATGGGGCAGGCATATTAAGCTGGATCAAATTGTCTACCAAGTTCTATTATAGAACAGGCTAACATGTAGAATGCCATACTTCTCTAAACCCAAACATGAATTATTTTTTGTTTTTTGAGACAGAGTCTCACTCTGTCACCCAGCTGGAGTGCAATGGTACGATCTCGGCTCACTGCAACCTCTGCCTCCAGGGTTCAAGTGATTGTCCTGCTTCAGCCTCCTGAGTAGCTGGAATTACAGGCATGCGCCACCACGCCCAGCTCATTTTTGTATTTTTAGTAGAGACGGGGTTTTACCATGTTGGTCAGGCTGGTCTCAAATTCCTGACCTCAGGTGATCCACCCACCTCGGCCTCCCGAAATGCTAGGATCACAGGCGCGAACCACCATGCCTGGCCACCCAACTTGAATTTTAAAAGTTTAAAACTTTTTAGTTAATTTTTATTTTATGTTAATTAATTAATTAGTTTATTTGAGACAGGGTCTTGCTCTGTTGCCCAGGCTGGAGTACAGTGGCATGATCTGAGCTCACTGTAACCTCCACCTCGGGCTCAAATCATCCTCCTGCCCCAGTCTCCTAAGTAGCTGGAACTACAGGCATGCACCACCACACACAGCTAATTTTTGTATTTTTTTTTTTTTTTGTAGAGACAGGGTTTTGTCATGTTGCCCAGACTGGTCTCGAACTCCTGGATTCAAGTGATCTCAACTCATCCAGCCCTTTTTTGAGTTACTTTTTTTTTTTTTGAGATGGAATCTTACTCTGTCACCTAGGCTGCAGTGCAGTGGCGCGATCTCACCTCACCGCAACCTCCACCTCCAGGGTTCAAGTGATTCTCCTGTCTCAGCCTCCCAAGTAGCTGGGATTACAGGTGCACACCACCTCACCCAGCTAGTTTTTTGTATTTTAGTAGAGACAGGGTTTCACTGTGTTGCCCAGGCTGGTCTCAAACTCCTGAGCTCAGGCAGTCTACCCACCTTGGCCTCCCAAAGTGCTGGGATTACAGGTGTGTGCCACCACGTCCGGCCTAGCATTCCTTTTTTAAAAAGGGGCCAGATGAGGTGGCTCATGCCTGTAATCCAAGCACTTTGGGAGGCCAAGGCAGGCAGATTGCCTGAAGTCAGGAGTTCAAGATCAGTCTGGCAAACATGGCAAAACTATCTCTACTAAAAATACAAAAATTAGCTGGGCATGGTGGTGGGTGCCTGTAATCCCAGGTACTTGGGAGGCTGAGGCATGAGAATCGCTTGAACCTGGGAGGTAGAGGTTGCAGTGAGCTGAAGTGGTGTCACTACACTCCAGCCTGGGCAACAGAGCATGACTCCATCTCAAAAAAAAAAAAAAATTATTGTACTACTTAAATCGGAATTTCTGAAATGTATTTTTGAAACTAGTTAATCTAAAACCAAATCAGAATATTCTTAAGTGTATCAGTATTTCATCAAATTCTTTTCCAGAGTGTATCAGCGTTTCATCATTTAGTTTCAAGGTCCTTATATTTCACCATCTCCAACTGCAGCTTTTTCATTTTTAAACAGGAGAAGTAATCTTTAGTTTTGACTTATTTAATGACACATTCACGAAGTCTTTTTTACCCTGTTATTCTCATTGTATATTTCACTGATTAAATCTTAAATCACAGTGCATATCTTGCCTAGTGTATCTTGCCTTAACCTCAGAGCTCATATTTTGATTTATTTCCAGTGAATTTTAAATAAAAATTTTCACTACCATTTGTCCTCTGGCAGTTTACCCTCTGTTAATGAATTCTGGGGAAAAATCTTTCTCTGAAAGGATGTGGTATCTCTGCTTCCTTTTGTGCATTAACTGATAGGCCTCTTACTTAATAAATGCCTCTCCCTCAGCTGAAGGGTTTATATCTTTTATTAAACTCATTCAATTTTTTTTTTGAGACGGAGTTTCGGTCTTTTTGCCCAGGCTGGAGTGCAGTGCCTCTATCTCAGTGCACTGCAACCTCTGCCTCCCGGGTTCAAGGGGTTCTCCTGCCTCAGCCTCACAAGTAGCTGGGATTACAGACATGTACCACCACGCCTGGGTAATTTTGTATTTTTAGTGGAGATGGGGTTTCACCATGTTGGCCGGGCTGATCTTGAACTCCCGACCTCAGGTGATCTGCTCACTTCTGCCTCCCAAAGTGCTGGGATTACAGGTGTGAGCCGCCGCGCCCGGCCTAACTCATTCAATTTTTAGTAGTCTTCACTGCTAGAAAATTCAGTCTAGTGTTTCCAAGTACCTCTTGAAATGCTTTTAGATTTTATTGTTAAGAACAAAACCCTGAAATGTGTAAGTGATTGAAGTTTGCTTTGCTTTAGTTTGCTGAGGGAAAATGTTTACAAATTATGGATTTTAAAAAATCGTTACAGGTTTTTTGTTTTAAACAATGAAGCTGGGCTGTTGGAGTACTTTGTGAATGAACAGTCTAGAAATCAGAAACCTAGAGGAACTTTGCAGCTTGCAGGAGCTGTAATATCACCCAGTGATGAGGATTCTCATACCTTCACTGTAAACGCCGCCAGTGGAGAACAATATAAACTCAGAGGTATGACCGAGATATGAGAATTAATATTGTGATTTTCTTCTTTTTTTGAGAAGTTGGTGTATTACATGCTTTCATATGGGCTTTGGAAATAGAAACTACTGTCATCAGTGATGTAAATACAATATTCTGAACCTTGGAACTGCTTTGAAAATTTATGAAATCTGTTGTAATAAATAACTGTTTTCAAGTGCAACAATGTATGTTTGTTTAGGACTGGCCCCTCTAAAAAACTATGTAGGTGAAACTCTGATTGCTGAAAATCTAGAAACATAGACTTTAAATGATTTTTTTTAATGTATTTCACCCCTTTACATGGTTTAGTTTACATGCCCTTTTTGCAGTTTTCAGTAACTAATGTACATTATTGGGATTTATTATAATGTCATTCATTAAAATAACATATAACTTCTGTTAAGATAAATTTAATGTGTGTAGAAGTTTTTTATTTAATAAATACACAAAGTATAATGGTAATCCTAAGTGAGCATGCTCCTGCAGATCTGAAAGTATTGATTATACATCAAATACTTAATAAAGGGGTTATTTCTTTAAATAAGAACCTATTTTTATGAATTACAACGTGTCATTCTCTCATCCTCACCTCACTGCATGCAATTTATCCTTTTTAATGAAGTAGCTACGTCCATCTACTGTGTTCCCTAACAAAGTTGGTGCTTTGGCCTCTTTCCTGCCTCCCTCTAGTAAGGGAAGTTTGCTCTGGTGAGAGTAAGACCAGTATCTGCTTTTCAGTAATCTGATCTTCATACTGTAGGCGATTGTGTTCCAAAATAAATAAATATAAAATAACTTTCACATTCTTTTAACAGCTACAGATGCAAAAGAGCGACAGCACTGGGTTAGCAGACTTCAGATATGTACACAACATCATACTGAAGCTATTGGAAAGGTATGTAGATTTTTATACAGTATTAATATACAAAAATGAGGAAGGAATATTTTTTATTTTTTGCCTTTTAAAATTGAGATACTATTCACATACTGTAAAATTCACCCTTTTAAAGTATATATGCATAATTCTGTGGTTTTTAGTATATTCACAAGGTGGTTCAACCATTGAAACTTTCTTTTTTTTTTTTTGAGACAGAATCTTTCTCTGTGGCCCAGGCTAGAGTG
Source organism: Papio anubis (assembly GCF_008728515.1). NCBI lineage: Eukaryota > Metazoa > Chordata > Mammalia > Primates > Cercopithecidae > Papio > Papio anubis. The sequence goes on along the minus strand of NC_044977.1, from coordinate 45,385,583 downwards.
CAGTGGTGTGATCTTGTCTCACTGCAACCTCCACCTCCCGGGTTCAAGTGATTCTCCTGTCTCAGCCTCCCAAGTAGCTGGGACTACAGGCATGCATCAGCACACCCAGCTTTTTTTGTACTTTTAGTAAAGACAGGTTTCACCATGTTGGCCAGGCTGGCCTCGAACTCCTGACCTCAAGTGATCCGCCCACGTGGGCCTTCCAAAGTGCTGGGATTACAGGTGTGAGCCACCGCACCCGGCCGCATTGCAACTTTCTAATTTCAGAACATTTTCATCCCTCCTACAAAAAAATAAAAAATCTGGAGCCACTAGCAGTCACTCCCTGTTCTCTCCTTCCCAATCCCCTAGCAAACTCTATCTTCTGTTCCACGAATTTGTCTATTCTGGGCCTTTTATGTAAATTTGAACCATGTAATATGGGGTTTGTTGCATCTGGCTTCTTTGATTTAGCATGTTTTCAAGGTTTATCCATGTTGTTGCATGTATCAGTACTTTATTCCTTTATTCCTTTTTTAAGATTGAATAATATTTTATTGTATAGATATACTATTTTTAATCCATTCATCAGTTGGTGGACATTGGTTTATTTTCATTTTATAGACATTATGAATAGTGCTGCCATGAACACTTGTGTTCAAGTTTTTATGTGAACATATGATTTCATTTCTCTAGGGTATCTATCTGGGAGTAGAATTGCTGGATCATGTGATAGTTCTATGTTTAACTTTTTGAGGAACTGCCAAACTGTTTTCCAAAGCAGCCACAGTCTTTTACATTCCCATCAACAATATATGAGGGTTCTAATTTCTGTATATCCTTGCCAATACTTGTTACTGTCCTTTAAAAAAATTATTATGGTTATCTTAGTGGATACGAAGTGGAATCTTATTGTGGTTTTGATTTCATTTTCCTAATGACTAATCATGTTGAGCACCTTTTCATGTGCTTATTGGTTAGTCATTTGTGTATCTTCTTTGGAGTGTTTTTAAAAATATTTTTCAAGGTGAAAGGAGAGTCTCATTACTTGAAATCTGAGGTTAGAGATGTCTAAAAGTAATATATGGGCATCATATTTAAAGGATTTCATACCTAGGTGATAACTTGTCTTTTACCATTTTTTAAAAAATCATTCTTCCTGTTGGTTTCCCCCAGAAGTGAATTTTTAAAAACTGTTTGTAATTTCGGCCTAAAACCTAGTCTTCAGGAAATCCAACACAACAGCTTTTCTTATACTGTAAGGTTCTAGTCATTGTCAGTGAGAAAGTACTAGTTTGTATCAAAGGGTAGTTGGCATGTTACATTATGAAATGTATTATATTGCTGAGTGCATTTTTTGTGTTAATCATGGTGTTTAAGGCCAGATGCAGTGGCTCACGCCTATAATCCCAGCACTCCAAGAAGCTGAGGTGGGCAGATCACCTGAGATCAGGAGTTCAAGACCAGCCTGGCCAGCATGGCAAAACCCTGTCTCTACTGAAAATACAAAAATTAACTGGGCATGGTGGTACATGCCTGTAATCCCAGCTACTCAGGAGGCTGAGGCAGAGGAATCACATGAATCCATGAAGTGGAGGTTGCAGTGAGCCGAGATCACGCCACTGTACTCAAGCCTGGGCGACAGAGTGAGACTTAGTCTCAAGAAGAAAAAAAAAGGCCAGGCGCAGTGGCTCACGCCTGTAATCCCAGCACTCTGGGAGGCCGAGGCAGGCGGATCAAGAGGTCAGGAGTTCGAGACCAGCCTGACCAACATAGTGAAACCCTGTCTCTACTAAAAAAAATACAAAAATTAGCCGGGCATGGTGGAGGGCACCTATAGTGTCCCAGCTACTCGGGAGGAGGATGGTGTGAACCCGGGAAGTGGAGGTTGCAGCAAGCCAAGTCGTGCCACTGCAGTCCAGCCTGAGCGACAGAGTGAGACTCGGTCTCCAAAAGAAAAAGAAGTAAAAAAATAACAGTGTTTAAAAATCTGAAATTAGAAACTTTTTGTTATTCTAGTATTTGTTAAATGTGAAAGAATATTTTTTTGACACGACAAAACTGGAAAATAGTTTTCTAAATAAATTATCAGTTTACTTTGGGATATGTAAAATGCTTAAACTTTGAGTATCTCAGATTTTATCATCTTCGGAAATGTTCTCATAGTCAATTCTGAAGTTAATTTAATTTTAAACGCTGCTTACATGTAAGTCTTAAGTGTATGGTAATTTGATGGTTAGAGATCCTAAATTAAAGAAGAAAACAAAAGGAATGATTTTCTTTGTCTAACAGAATAATCCTCCTCTGAAGTCACGGAGCTTCTCACTTGCATCTAGTGGTAATTCTCCTATATCACAGAGGAGACCAAGTCAAAATGCCATTTCTTTTTTTAATGTTGGACATTCCAAACTGCAATCAGTGAGCAAAAGAACTAATTTACCTCCAGACCATCTTGTGGAAGTCAGAGAAGTAAGTATGAATTAAAGTCTAGTTAAAATGCACAAAATGATCTTACCTGCTTGGTTTTGTCACAAAAAAACTTAAATACTGTTTGTGTCTTCAAGGGCCTTCATTGTTTCCCATCTAGTATGCTGAGATAATTTTTAAGTCATAAACATTCCCTGACTATATAGAGTGTCCTAAGTTTCCTCATGTCTGTCACGTACGAGGCACGTGGTCATTTTTCAAAAATCTGTATCTTTCAGTTCTCAAGTAAACGTACAGACTCCTTTTATGTAAATTTTATGGTCAAAAGGGTAATTAAGCCTAGTGGGAAGGCTATATAGCCAAACAAGTGATTCTTTAAAAAAACAGGCTGATAAAGGCCAGGCATGATGGCTCAAGCCTGTAATCTCAGCACTTTGGGAAGCCAAGGTAGGAGGATTGCTGGAGCCCAGGAGTTTGAGACCAGCCTGGGCAACAAAGCCAGACCCTGTCTCTAAAAAAAAATTTTTTTTTTAAATTTTAGCTGGTAGTGGTGGTGGTGTGCACCTATAGTACCAGCTACTCTAGTGGCTGAGATGGGAGAACTCCTTAAGCCTGGGAGTTTAAGGTTGCAGTGAGCTATGATTGTGCCACAGCACTCCAGCCTGGGTAGCAGAGTGCATGCATCCCTGTCTCAAAAAATAAAAAAAACAAACAGTGGCGGGGCACGGTGTCTTACGCCTGTAATTCTAGCACTTGGGGAGGCTGAAACAGGAGGATCACCTGAGCCCAGGAGTTTGAGACCGGCCTGGGCAACATAGTGAGACCTCTCTCTGAAACAAAACAAACAAAAAACTTACATATATATAACTGATATATATATATAGAAACTGATATATATATATAGAACATTTCAAACATATACAATCATTAAATCCTTGATGTTGCCTTATATCACCATTTCTTTCTTTTAAACTGTGTACCAAATAATTCTAGTTAATAGAACATGCACTATGTTAAGTTCTAAATATTAAGTTCTAAATATATACATAGAACATTTCAAACATATAGAATCATTAAATCCTTGATGTTGCCTTATATCACCATTTCTCTTTCTTTTAAACTGTGTACTAAATAATTGTAGTTAGGAAAGCATGCAGTTTGTTAAGTTCTAAATATTTCAGACATTACTTGCTGAATTAAATTTGGTAGAGCTTATAGGTATCTATGTAGTGAATTGGTGAAAACAGTATCATAAATCACACCCAAATGATTCAAGGTAGGAGGCTAGGAGAATGTAACTCTGTCAAGGTATTTAGGGTTGTGTTTATAGGTGAAGAAATTGATGTAGAGAGATGAAGTAACATGCTTGAGATACACAGACAGTAGCTTTTGATTCGCTTTCTAATTCTGTTATATAAACAAACAGTTAACAAAAGACTCTTTTTCATAAAACTCTGTAATTTTAGTATTCATGACAATGGTATTCCATTTGTAGGTAAATGTCAGTGTTTGTCTTTTTTTTTTTTTCTTTTTTTTTGAGACAGTCTCGCTCTGTCACCCAGACTGGAGTGCAGTGGCGCGATCTTGGCTCATTGCAACCTCCGCCTCCCAGGTTCAAGTGATCCTCCCACCTCAGCCTCCCAAGCAGCTGGGACCACAGGCTCCTGCCACCACACCCAGCTAATTTTTGTGTTTTTAGTAGAAACGGGGTTTTGCCATGTTGGCCAGGCTGGTCTCACCTGACCTCAGGTGATCCACCCACCTCAGCCTCCCAAAATGCTGGGATTACAGGCGTGAACTACCATGCCCAGCTGGTGTTTGTCTTTTAAGGAAACCAAGATACTTCTACCTTTATTTAGAGTGGAGGAGAAGGAAACATTAAACATGGTTAAGATCCAAGATACAGAATAAAGAAAAGCATTCAGGGGCAGTCTTATGTCATAGTGTATTCCTTAACCCTTAAAAACTAGGCAGCCGTGAAATTCTTGGAGCTTTTCAGTCATGGCTAGCGATGGGAGTTTGAGGCGGGCTTCTGGGATGCTGGTAATGTTCTGTGTCTTGGTCTGGGTGTTGGTTATCTTGTATGTTTAGTTCATCAAAATTCATTAAGCCTATATACTTGTGATATGTATCTGTTTGTAGACTGTCAGTATACTTCAGTAAAAAGTTAGAAACAAGCAAAAAGCATATAATTGAAGTTGTCATGTATTATAGCACATTTTCAAGGAAAAGGGATGGTTTTGTATTTAAGATTTTATCTCTATAAAGGCCTTCTGCTTGACTGTACTTGGGTCTTTGTGACCTGATGTCCAAGACCATTGTCATATCTCTGTTAGCTTTTCTTCAGTTGTGAATACTTTAATCAACCTGCCCTTCTCTTTTCAACTCTAATGATTGTTTTGTTGTTCTCACTGGCTCAGTGGTAATACTGCCACACTCCAATGTTATGTGTCTTTAAATATACATTTCGTATCATTATAATAGCATGTAATATTTAACATGTAACTCTGGCACTTGAGTGTAGAACGAATGAGTCCCTAAAGTTTCACAACCACCTCTTTGGGAAGGTCCAGCATTAACTTACAGAATTGACATAGTTTAATGGCAGTCTCTCCTTGAATTATGGCTCTAGAAATTATTCTAGGGTTTGGGTGGTAACCACAGTTTGGCACTCCCTGTGTCACTGCCACTCCCTCACCCCGACACATGCCAAAAAAAAAAAAAGTATTAGCTGAGCATCTTGTGTCTTCACTAGGTTGGTATTTTTGCATTTAAGAACCCAACAAACTGTAAGATTAAGTCAAACTGTAAGATTATAACTACGTCCAATGGAATAATTCTGTTTCTGAGAAAACAGTCCTTTTGGAATGTTTATATCATTTTTTGTCCTTCAGACAAATATTAAATACCTCCAGAACCAATTTTTCCTTTAAAATTTGGTTTATTGCTAATATAAAGTCATTATAATCTAGTCTCTGGAGGCATATTGTTTCCTAGTCTTTTTATTTATTTATTTATTTATTTGAGATGGAGTTTTGCTCTTGTTGCTCAGGCTGGAATGCAGTAGCGTGATCTTGGCTCACTATAACCTCCGCCTCCCAGGTTCAAGCAATTCTCCTGCCTCAGCCTCCCAAGTAGGTGGGATTACAGGCACCCACCAGCACGCCTGGATAATTTTTTCATTTTTAGTAGAGATGGAGTTTCACCACATTGGCCAGACTGGTCTTGAACTCCTGACCTCAAGTGATCTGCCTGCCTTGGCCTCCCAAAGTGCTGGGATTACAGACATGAACCACTGCACCTGGCCAGCTTTTATTTTAAATGGGTTAAATTTATTAATATTTGCCTTATTAGAAATTAAAACAGGAGTTAAAGTAACTTGTTAATTAAGAAAAAATAAAAACTAATAAACCTACTACATGTTAGCATAAATAACATTTTTATGTCAAAGTTATCTTTACCAAAACAAAATCATTATTGAAAAGAGTGGATTGTTTTACATTTTTGCAGTCCCTTCAATGTCTGGCCTTACAGAACACAACAGAATTCTCATATCTGTTTCTATATGCAGTCTACTGTAGTATGTTGTTTTACTTGAACTACAGGATGAAAATTTGGCCATTCACAGATAATGTGTTTGGAAAAAAGAGAAACATTGTAATAGCCTTTTTAGATAATTGTGGCTATTCTTTGATACTATACCAAAACTGGACAACTGATAGTTTCTTAAATGTTAGATGCAGTGTGGAATCTAATACATATCAGTGAACTTTTTGTATTTTGTTACATGAAAATCCATTGGTCTGTCCTGCACTTTGAATGGATCTTTAACCTAGCCATGATTTTGTAACACTGTGCATTCATTAGTCATTTTGGAGATATTAGTTTACAGAGTTATGCAGATCTTGCAAATATTGATCCATTTTATTATTATACAGTGAGTAAAATTCACATTTATTAACATCCCCAGTGTCATCAGAAAAGTATTGGGAAGCTATCAGATATACCAGATAAGGTTGTCCGAAATTCTAATTTTCATTTTACAGCTCAAGTTTTGTAATTGGTAACAAATATTGTTGTTTTTTCGATAGCCTCATTTTATTCAATCTTGAGAAAATGTCTAACTCATTCCCCAAACCTGAATCTCCATAGTTTCTTTCTTTCTTTCACATCAGAATAGTAGTCCATGGAAACAAACAAACAAACAAACAAACAAACAAAAAACAGCTAATTCAGCTTACAAGTCAGTCACACAAGTGCTTTTTCTCTAGGCAACCTCTGTATATTGATATGCAACAGAAGGCTTTATATGTACTTCCCACTTTTTATATAGAGAATTTTTTAAATGTGTACTTGAGTCAAGATGTAGTAAATTTAATGATTTTTACTGCTTTACAAAGACATTCTTAAGTAAATTGCCTTTTTTTTTTTTTTTTTCTGTGAGCACATGGCAGGTAAAGAATATAGTGACCACTAGTGCGTTTGGTGTCACTGCCTTTTCACTATCGTTCCAGAAGTTTTACCCACCATTGCTTTTACGTCATTAATGCAGATGTCACCACAGTGAAAAAAAGCAAATAACTTCTTTGAATTATTATAAAAAATAATTTGACTTCACAGACTGTCTGAAAGGAGTCTCACAGGGGTCTCTGCAGAGCACACTTTGAGAATTACTGTTCTAGAATTATCCAATTCCAGGAGGTTGTGATGCAAAGATATAAATTGATGTGAGTTTGAAAGGAACATTTTAATCAAATCTATGGGTAAGTTTAGTGTTCGATTAGGCAGCAGTTTGTAAAAGCAGTTAACTCCTTTTTTTTTTTTTTTTTTGAGACGGAGTTTTGCTCTTGTTGCCCAGGCTGGAGTACAATGGCACAATTTCGGCTTACTGCAACCTCCGCCTCCCAGGTTCAAGCGATTCTCCTGCCTCACCCTCCCAAATGGCTGGGATTACAGGCATGCTACAGGCATCCACCATGCCCTACTAATTTTGTATTTTTTTAGTAGAGATGGGGTTTCTTGATGTTGGCCAGGATGGTTTCGAACCCCTGACCTAAGGTGATCCACCCGCCTCGGCCTCCCAAAGTGCTGAGATTACAGGCGTGAGCCACCACACCCAGCCTAAAAGCAGTTAACTCTTGTGAGTAGTATCATATTGTCCTTTAAAATGAATTTATTACAAAAGCTTTACTTTATTAAAATCATCTGTTTCCTATTTACTCTTTCTTATTAGTACTACTTATCAGTTCCCTTCTTTTTCAGTCCATGCTTCATGCCGGTACTATGCTATGCCCTGGGAGTAACTCAAATGACCAGTCTAGTAAGTGAGACAGAAACTTAAAACACAAGTAATTAAAATCACGATTCTAATTTGGTTTTCAGACAAATTATATGCCACCTGAATGATATACTCTTATCACTACGATTGCCATTTCTAGCTACAAAACACAGGTTCACTGAGGTTTCAGCTTTCTTTCTTTTTTTTTAAAGGACCTGGTTTTATAGTGTCAAGTAACAATCACTAAAACAGTTTCACAAATCACTTTTCCATTTCTTTGAATAGATTTGATTAGCTAATTTGTTTTGGAGAGAGCCATTACCAACTTTTAACATTTATGCTATAATTATATACTTTGTTTTAAAGCAGACTCGGCAAGTTATATACACACACACACACACACACATATATATGCACACACATATATATATACACACACACTATATATATCTTACTATCGATATATATTTTACTATATTTATATCTTGTAGTCTGCTTTAAAGTATGTGTGTGTATGTGTGTATATATATACACACACACTTTGTATATGTAATATGTACATATTATATATATATAGTATTAGTCCATATTCACGCTGCTGATAAAGACATACCTGAGACTGGGTAATTTATACAGAAAAAGAGGTTTAATGGACATACAGTTCCAAATGGCTGGAGAGGCCTCACAATCATGGTAGAAGGCAAGGAGGAGCAAGTCACGTCTTACATGGATCACAGCAGGCAGAGAGAGAGAGAGAACTTGTGTAGGGGAACTCCTCTTTATAAAACCATCAGATCTCCTGAGATTTATTCACTATCACAAGAACAGCATGGGAAAGACCTACCCTGATGATTCAGTTACCTCCCACTGGGTCCCTCCTACAACATGTAGGAATTCAAGACGAGATTTGGGTGGGGACACAGCCAAACCATATCATTCTGCCCTGGCCCCTCCCAAATCTCATCTCCTCGCATTTCAAAACCAATCATGCCTTCCCAACAGTCCCCCAAAGACTTAACTCATTTTAGCATTAACTCAGAAGTCCACAGTCCAAAGTCTCATCTGAGACAAGGCAAGTCCCTTCTGCCTATGAGCCTGTAAAATCAAAAGCAAGTTAGCTACTTCCTAGATATAATGGGAGTACAGGCCTTGGATAAATACAACCATTCCAAATGGGATAAAAAGGCCAAAACAAAGGGGCTACAGGCCCCATGCAAATCCAAAATCCAATAGGGCAGTCAAATCTTAAAGCTCCAAAATGATCCCCTTTGACTCCACGTCTCACATCCAGGTCACGCTGATACAAGAGGTGGGTTCCCATGGTCTTGGGCAGCTCTGCCCCTGTGGCTTTGCAGGGCATAGCCTCCCTCCCGGCTGCTTTCATGGGCTGGCATTGAGTGTCTGCGGCTTTTCCAGGCACATGGTACAGGCTGTTAGTGGATCTACCATTCTGAGTTTTGGAAGACAGCGGCCCTCTTCTCACAGCTCCACTCAGTGGTGCCCCAGTAGGGACTCGGTGTGGCGGCTCTGACCCCACATTTCCCTTCCGCACTACCCTAGCAGTGGTTCTCCATGACAGCTCCGCTCCTGCAGCAGGCCTCTGCCTGGGCATCCAGGTGTTGCCATACATCCTCTGAAATCTAGGCAGAGGTTCCCAAACCCCAATTCTTGACTTCTGTGCACTAGCAGGCTCAACACCACATGGAAGTTGCCAAGGCCTGAGATACCTGAAGCCTCTGAGACCACAGATGAGCTCTACGTTGACCTCCTTCAGCCATGGCTGGAGCACCTGGGACACAGGGCACCAAACGTCTAAGCTGCACACAGCATGGGGACCCTGGGCCCGGCCCATGAAACCACTTTTTCCTCCTAGGCCTCCGGGCCTGTGATGAGAGGGGTTGCCATGAAGACTTCTGACATGCCCTGGAGACATTTTCCCCGTTGTCTTGGGGGTTAACATTTGGCTCCTAGTTGCTTATGCAAATTTCTGCAGCCAGCTTGAATTTCTCCTCAGAAAATGGGATTTTCTTTTCTATTGTGTCATGAGGCTGCAAATTTTCTGAACTTTTATGCTCTGCTTCCCTTATAAAAACGAATACCTTTAACAACACCCAAGTTACCTCTTGAATGCTTTCCTGCTTAGAAATTTCTTCCACCGATACCTAAGTCATCTCTGTCAAGTTCAAAGTTTCACAAATCTCTAGGGTAGGGGCAAAATGCCACCAGTCTTCTTGCTGAAACCTAACAAGTCACCTTTGCTCCAGTTTCAACAAGTTCCTCAATTCCATCTGAGATCACCTCAGCCTGGACATTATTGTCCATATTGCTATCAGCATTTTGGGCAAAGCCATTCAACAAGTCTCTAGGGAGTTCCAAACTTTCCCACATTTTCCTGTCTTCTTCTGAGCCCTCCAAACTGTTCCAACCTCTGCCTATTACCCAGTTCCAAAGTCACTTCCACATTTTCGGGTACCTTTTCAACAGCTTGCCACTTCTGGTACCAATTTACGGTATTAGTCCATATTCGTGCTCCTGATAAAGGCATACCAAAGACTGGGTAATTTATACAGAAAAAGGGATTGGATGGACTTACAGTTCCACATGGCTGGGGAGGCCTCACAGTCATGGCAGAAGTCAAGGAGGAGCAAGTCACGTCTTACATGGATGGCAGCAGGCAAAGAGAGAACTTGTGCAGGGGAACTCTTCTTTATACAACCATCAGATCGCATGAGACTTACTCACTGTCATGAGAACAGCACGGGAAAGACCTGACCCCATGATTCAGTTACCTCCCACTGGGTCTCTCCCACAACACACGGAAATTCAAGATGAGATTTGAGTGGGGTTGCAGCCAAACTGTATCATACATGTATCTTTTTTGAGAGACAGTGTCTCATTGTTGCCAGGCTGGAGTGCATAGCCCACTGCAGCCTCCAACTCTTGAGCTCAAGCAGCCCTCCCCTCCCACCTCAGCCTCCCAAGTAGCTGGGATTACAGCCACACGCCACCACACACAGCTTATTTTTACCTTTTTTTTTTTTCCTAGAGATGGCGTCTTGCTATGCTCCCCAGGATGGGCTTGAACTCCTGGCCTCAAGTGACCCTCCCACCCTGGCCTCCCAAAGATACAATTATATTTTAAATTTTATTTTTTCTAGCCAAGAACATTACTTTCTTAGACCACTTCTACCACCAATACTAGCAGGTGGCTCTTTTGGTCCTTCTACACAAAGAAGCATACTATTTTCTCTTTCAAGTATTTTTATATTGTGACTTCTGATTATGCTGTGAATGTCTTGAGATTTTTTTTTCCTTTGTTAAACTTTTATTGGCTTATAACATACTATAGAAAACTACACAAATTACAAGTGTGCCTCTTGTAATTTCTGCATAATCACTTCCTGGATCAAGAAGTTAAATGTTATGAGCACCCTAGGGCCACTTCTATGTCCCTCATCACAACACCCTTCCTCACTATCCTGACTTTTAACACCATAAATTTATTTTGCCTATTTTTGATACTTCTAAAACTGGAGTCATATAGTATGTACTCCTTCGGGTATGGCTGCTTTTGAGTTCACAGTATGTGTTTGAGATTTATTTAGGATGTTGAGTGTAAATGTTCCTTTTCATTGCTATATAATATTCACTGTATGCTTATGCTATAATATTTTTTATCCATTCTGGTGTTGATGGACCTGAGTTGCTGAACATATGCATGTATATATCTCTTGATTAGGTAGCTAAGAGTGTAATTGTTGGATCATAAATTATATTTACTTATGTCTAGCAGATACTGCCACACTGTATTTCACAGTGGTTCTACCTGTTCATAAGTTTGGATTAGTGGGAGTTGGTTCCTAAATTTGTATACAAAAACATTTATACACACATAAAGCACACTATATATGCATGTATAGATGTGTATATGTTAATAGATAGCATCATACCTACATACAGTTTGTCCTCTTATGAAACCTTTTTTTTTGGAACGGGTGAATGTTTGATCCTTAACTGTGGTACATGTTTTCAGGGACTATTCCATATATGACACAGTGATTTGCTTAGTAGGATCATTTTGCACACCTTTTTCACTTGCCCCCTGGTGAGCCGTATCAAAAATCACCTGGGCTGGGCACAGTGGCTCACGCCTGTAATCCCAGCACTTTGGGAGGCCACCGTGGGTGGATCGCTTGAGCCCAGGAGTTTGAGACCAGCGTGGGCATCATGGTAAAACCCTGTCTCTACTAAAATATAATACAAAAAATTAGCCAGGCATGGTGGCACACACCTGTAGTTCCAGCTATCTGGGAGGCTGAGGTGAGAGCCTCAGAGGTCGGGAGGTCAAGGCTGCAGTGAGCCATGATTGCACCACTGCATTCCAGCCTAGGCGACAGAGTGAGACCCTGTCTCAAAAAAAGGAAAAAAATATCACCTGGAACAGAGCCTCTGAAAGCTAAAAAGAGTCTGTCCACTATGTAGAGTTTCTATGTGAATTAAGCTAGTGTCCAAAGGATGGTCCATTAGAGAACTTTCTGCTCACAACTGAAAGTCATTAAGCATAATAAATTCAGTTTTCCTCTAAAAAATTGGCTTGCTCATCATTGTTACTCCATTGGTTCTGTTAGGAAAGCTGTACAATGCTCCTAATAAAAGCAGAGTGTATTAAAATCTTTTAAACTGAAAAGCTTGCATCCAGTACTCGGTCCAAAATCAGCATAACAGGACCAGAAAGTTTGGTTAGGAAAGAGGAAGCAGGAAAGCCATTATGCACTCATAGTAGATTCAAATTGAGTCTGACCAAAGGTATAAAAAGTAAGTGGTTGAGAGCCCAGACTGGAACTTAGTTTAACTTTGGAAGGAAGTATTTGATTCTCCTGTTAAGGATCTTCTAGAATCTTTCTGATAACTTGATGGCTTAATACTCTTTTTTTGAGACAGAGTCTCACTTTATCACCCAGGCTGGAATGCAGTGGCTCTATCTCGGCTCACTGCAAGCTCTGCCTCCCGGGTTCATGCAATTCTCCTGCCTCAGCCTCCGAGTAGCTGAGACTACAAGCGCCTGCCACTATGCTTGGCTAATTTTTTGTATTTTTAGTAGAGACAGGGTTTCACCGTGTTAGCCAGGATGGTCTCGATCTCCTGACCTTGTGATCTGCCCACCTTGGCCTCCCAAAATGCTGGAATACTCTTAATAAAAAGTGCCAGGTCTTTTACGTTTTGTTGCTTCCAAAGAAAAATTGCAGCTGCCTTAGATAACAATCTTTTGCCCAATTGATAAGCACCATTAAATGTTCATTAAATGAAAATAGCCAAACAAACTTTTAAAAAGCCTAATATGGCCCATTATGTCTTTTATTTTTTATTTATTTCTAATTTTGAAACAGGGTTTTACTCTTTCACCCAGGCTGCAGTTCAGTGGCGTGATCATGGCTCACTGCAGCCTCAACCTCCTGGGCTCAGGTGATCCTCCCACTTGAGCCTCCTGAGTAGATGGGACTACAGGCATGTGCCAACATGCCTGACTAATTTTTAAAATGTTGTGTAGAGATGGGGTCTTTCTATGTTGCCTAGGCTGGTCTTGAACTCCTGGGCTCAAGTTATTTTCCCACCTCAGCCTCCCAAAATGCTGGAATAACAGGTGTGAGCCACCGTGCCTGGCCTAGTGGGTCTTTAAAAATGGCTCAGAAGCTGAATCTGGTAATTAAAATGGCAACTGTATGTATACACGTTTTACAGAAATCATGAGTAGGACCCACAGAACTGTTTTTTCCTTAGATGATGTCTCATGCTGAAGGACAACAAAGAGATTTAATTAGACGAATTGAATGCCTTCCTACTTCTGGCCATCTTAGTTCCTTGGACCAGGATCTCTTAATGCTCAAAGCTACTTCCATGGCAACTATGAACTGCTTAAATGACTGCTTTCATATTCTCCAGTTACAGCACGCATCACATCAGAAGGGCTCATTGCCTTCAGGTAAGTTGTCGATTAAAGGTAGGGCTTCACAATGAAGGCCAACACATGGAAAGGACTGCATTTGTTGTAATTCTAATTTCAGAAAATCTTAAAAAAAGGAAAAGAAAACCAGAGCCTGTTGGTTTTTAATTATCCTGCTGTTGTTATACAAATCCTTAATGACTGTGTCCTTTTCAGAATCTAAAATGATTTTAGGACTAATGTCTAATATCACTGAACATTCCTGAAGAGACCTCAAGCTCAACATGTCAAAAACTGAACTCAAAATGTGTATCTCCTATATTTCCATTAAAATTGGTGGCATCACTATCCATCTGTTCATCCAGTTGACCAAAGTAGAAACCTTTGCATTATTTTTTGAGTTTTGACTTAGTCCACTATCATTATTTTCATGTATATAAAAGTCTATCAGTCACTGTTCAGTTTGAAAAATAATGTGTAGCTAGGTAAGGTGGCTTATGCCTATAATCTCAGCTACTTGGGAGGCTGAGGCAGGAGGATCCCTGGAGCCCAGGAGTCCAAGGCTGCAGTAAGCTATGATCCCACAACTGCACTCCAGCCTGGGTGACAGAATGAGACATCATTAAAAAAAAAAAAAAAAAAGTATATATATGTTCACTATTTGAGAACACCTATTTGTTGAAATTAATTGTGCTAGGGAAATGTTATTGCATGGTACTACAAAAATGAGTCTTTCTGTAAATAAGATGCTCATCACATTGTGTGAGCAATAACTTAATAATGCTAGTGATGGCTGTGACTTAATACCTTACATCTCATTGTTCTCTTATTTAACTAATTCACCTTACTCATAAAAGAAAGATATTTTAGAAAGGTAGAGTCTCTGCTCAGGAGACAGTTTCCCTTAGTCAGATGGATATAGGATGGACCTCATCCTCATGTGTGCCTAAATTCAACAATTCCAGCCAACAAACTGTTTTTAATGGCAATTGTAGATGTAGGTCAGGGCACTATTGAGAGAGGCCAGTTATGTATGTTCCTCTTAAAAAATTCATAGTCCACTTAGGGAAGAAACATGTAAATGGTAAGTATAAAATAATGTGTAGGGGCCAGGCGCGGTGGCTCATGCCTGTAATCTCAGCACTTTGGGCAGCTGAGGCGGGCGGATCACCTAAGGTCAGGAGTTTGAGACCAGCCTGGCTAACTTGGTGAAACCCCGTCTCTACTAAAAGTACAAAAATTAGCTGAGCGTAGTGGCAGGCACCTGTAATCCCAGCTACTCGGGAGGCTGAGGCAGAGGAATCGCTTGAACCCAGGAGGCGGAGGTTGCAGTGAACCAAGATCACACCACTGTACTCCAGCCTGGGTGACAAGAGTGAGAATCCATCTTAAAAATGATAATGATAATGTGTAGGGTGCTTCTACTAAAAGGAATAAACTGTGGGAGAATAGCTGACTGGCTGAAGGAAAAAAAAGATAATGCATAGGGTGCTACTACCAAAGGAACAAACTGTGGGAGAATAGCTGAATGGCTGGTAGAAAGAGTTCTGAGAAAGGCACAGAGAAGCTGCAAAGACCGATTAGTTTAGGAGTGAGAGGTAGAGGAAAGGGCATTCCAAAGAGATAGAAGAGTCTAAATTGTGAGTTGTGAACGTGGATTCGTGGCTTGTAGGAATTGTAAGTAGTTCAATATAAATTTTCTCTTCTTATAAAGCAACATACTCATTATAGAAAATACTGTAGAGTCAAAAGAAGAAACAAAATATATGCATTGTCCTACCAACCAGAAACCACCACTGTTGATGTATTAGTATGCTCCCCCTCCCAGATTTTCTCTTTTTTCTTTTCAGTTTTTGTTTCTTTTGCCCTGTTATTATTGGAAAATATATGTTTGTATCTTTTTTCACTTTATATCAAAAATGTGTTCTAATCATATGCTATTGATAAATTTGCTTAGTATTTATATTCCTTTGAGGAGACAAATGTACTTTGATTGACTTAACTATATCCCTGTGTTGAATGTTGGATTAGTTAGGCTTAGCTATGAAATTTGGGTTAATTCTAGTGTTGGTAATCATAATTCTCAGTCAAATGAAACAGTTTATTTCCAGTTTATACTACTTAATTTTTGCTTATTTTTAAGACAATTTTTATTTTTTATTTTATTTTTTCTCACTCTGTTGTCCAGGCCAGAGTGCAGTGGCGCCATCATGGCTCACTGCAGCTCAACTTCCCACGCTCATGCTATTCTCCTGCTTTAGCTCCCGAGTAGCTAGGACTACAGGTACACGCCACCATGGCTGGCTAATTCCTTTTCGTTTTTATGGAGATGGAGTCTCTCTGTGTTGCCCAGACTTGCTTAATTTTTTTAAAGTATGTCAAGTAACACAGTGCTAGATATTAGATGCTCAATAAATACTTAATTAAATACTATATTTCATTTGTGGCCGGGCGTGGTGGCTTACGCCTGTAATCCGAACACTTTGGGAGGCCAAGGCAGGCAGATCACCTGAGGTCAGGAGTTCAAGACCAGCCTGGCCAACATGGTAAAACTTCATCTCTACTAAAAATACAACAATTAGCCAGGCGTGGTGGCGAGCACCTGTAGTCCCAGGTACCTGGGAGGCTGAGGCAGGAGAATCATTTGAACCTGGGAGATGGAGGTTGCAGTGAGCTGAGATCGTACCAGTGCACTCCAGCCTGGTCAATAGAGCGAGACTGTGTCTCAAAAAAAAAAAAAAAGTACATTTCCTACTCCTACATTTCTGCTGCAATAGTCTGAGCATCCCTTATTATAGCACTCTATAACCAAGTTTCTGTGAAACCTAGATCAGCCTCTGAAATCAAATGGAACATTTTCCATTATTGATTAGGCATAGAATCCACTTTGTTTAACTAGTTGAGGGTAACAAGAGACATTTGAATCATTAACCGAGAAGATGACAGGTCTCCAAATGTGACCACTGTCTTCACTAGGTCAGTTATTATTTATTCAGTAGAAGAGTCTTTCAGTTTAAGTTGTATGGGGCTTTTAAAAAATGATTTCAAAAAACAACATGTATTTGCAATTCTTAAATTAGATCCAGGGGATTATTTTGATTGGTTAGACAATTGTTGCTGAGAATAAGGCTCAATCCCAAATTGAAACAAATTTTACTCTTTCACAGTCCCAGACTCCTCCTGTCACTGTGACTCTCTAAAGCCTAATTGCATACTTTTTAAGCAGTAGAGGGACAAAGACAGCAAATCAACTGTTAGGTTGTAAATACACTTCATGATTCGCAGACTTGTCCAAGAATGAATTCAGTCCTATTCAGGGTTGATTTCTTTTAAATAGTATCTGATATCAAGTTGCAAGTTGCTCTGTTGTAAAATACCCAATCATCGGGCTCATGCTAATGAGATATAAGTGGCTGTCTTGCAGGGTCTCTTAACAGGTTTAATTGCTTTTAGTCTTGTAGGCTCGAAACAAAATTGTTAAATAAAATCCACATCTGCCGAACTTTCTAGATTATGAGCAAGTTTCAGCAAAAGGTTTCTCTTACTTCATCAGGAACAACAATCGAGTGGTTAGAACCAAAGATATCTTTATCAAACCACTATAAAAATGGAGCTGACCAGCCCTTTGCAACTGAGCAGAGTAAGCCGGTGGCAGTCCCAGAAGAGCGGCCTGTTGCAGAATCTGGACTATTAGCAAGGGTAAGGTAATATAAAAATATGGTTTTGATGTGAAAAATTAGGTATCACTGAAAAAGAGTCAGTTTTCTTTTCATTGTCAGGGCATGCACATCAGCTTAACACCTGAGCAACACTCTTGAAGATTCTAAAATATTTTAAACTGCACTGTTTTTGAAGAGGTCTCTGATATTAAACTTGTTGGATTTTCCAGGTTAAATTATGTGCCCTTCTTACTTTTAGTTTACTTTTGCTTGATAAAAATATATTTAAAAAATTGAAATTTATGTTTTTCTTTTCCTAGGAAACAACTTACGAGATTTGCACAATGTTTATCTCTTATATTTCTTAACCCATTATCTTAACATTATTTATTAAGTTTATAATCTTAAAACTTAAGTCTTTTTCATAATAAGCACTTTACCAAGCCAGTTGTTTCAAGTATTACGCTACTTAAAATAGCACAGAATCTTAGGGTTTATATTTTTATAAACTATTATTCATTTCACATTTCTTAGAAGCTGAAGACGGTTTTATTCTATTCATAATCTACCACTATAACAAATCATATTGATTTTTTGGCCTTTTGTATTCACATCTGTTATTTTAAGCTATTTTTACTTGATAAGCATTTTCCTATGTTGTACTAGTCTGTATAATTAAAGATTGAAGTAGTCTATTGAGTTAATGCCCCTATTGTTGAATATCTAGATTGTTTGGGGTTTTTTTTTTTTTTTAGTTTATAAATAACACTTTATTATCTTGTTTCCAACGTTTTCTTTCTTTCTTTCTTTCTTTGACAGAGTTTTCGCTTAGTTAAATTGGTTGAGGCACAAGCGCATTCACCACAGCCTCTCATCTCTCCGGGTTCGGTGATTTGCTCACTTCTAGCAGTTTTGGAATATAGGCATGCACCACCACGCCAAGCACTTTGTATTTTTAGTAGAGATGGGGTTTCTCCATGTTGGTCAGGCTGGTCTCAACTGATCCTTGTGTGATCCTCCGCCAGCTCCTCCCAGTGCTGGGATTACAGGCGTGAGCCAGCACACCCGGCCTTCTATTTTTTTTTTTTTTTAGCTTATCTTATAATAATAATATAATTTAGGTTATATTACCAAGTAGCTGTCAATGGTGGTTCACGCCTGTAATCTCGTGCACTTTGGGAGGCCGGTGATCAATGAGGTCAGGAGATCGAGACCATCCTGGCTAACACAGTGAAACCCCATCTCTACTACAAAAAAAATATATCTATATCTATATAGATATAGATATAGATATAAAATTAGCCAGGCATGGTGTTGGGCACCTGTAGTCCCAGCTACTTGGGAGATTGAGGCAGGAGAATGGCGTGAACCCAGGAGGTAGAGGTTGCAGTGAGCCGAGATTGCGCCACTGCACTCCAGCCTGAGCGACAGAGCAAGACTCCGTCTCAAAAAAAAAAAAAAAAAAGTTATACTACCAAGTAGCATTACTGAGTCAAGAGTAATGCATAGTTAATGGTACTTTATATATTTGTAAATTACTTCTTAGAAGAAATGTACGGCACAGGGACTTCCAAAGTTGACAAAAGTGTTGGCTTGATAAGGCAGGCATTGCAGGCAAGGGTTGGCAGGGGAGAAGAAAAAACAATAATATATAAAATGCTTTTTCTCTATAGCTGTTTGACTAGCTCATTTGTAGAATCAGCAGTTAAGAAGTATTTATTAAGCTTAGTGTATGACAAGTCCAATGCTAAGAATTAGAGAAGAAGCAAAAATTGGAAGATACAGGTTTTTCACTGAAGAGACTTATAATGTGCTTGGAGTCACAACATATACACTGAAACAATGAGATGATAATATAAAGCAATATACTTTTTTTCTTAATTGATACCATGTAGGCTATTGGGATGGGGTATTCAGAGAAAGGAAGAAGACATATTGAGTCGGGTACATGAGAAATGCTTTGGAGAGAAAGTGGGATTGGAATTGAGCTTTGAAAGGAGACAGGATTTGAAGGGAGGAGGAAGAGAATGGGACTCTCAAGATGAAGGACTAACACTAGCAAGGATCCTAAGGCATGTGTGTTTATTGAGGAGAAAGCTTGCCTGGTAGTTTTAAACCCAGGATATGCCATTCAGTAACATGTGAACCAATTAATTAACCACCCTTAGCTTCAACTTCCTCATCGGTAAGGTAGGGATAATACTACCTTTTAAGATCCTTATGAGGATCAATTGAATTTAGTAGAACACCTGGCTTATGGGAAATTATCACAGTATTTTTGGATTTTACAACTCTAAATGGCATTATTCATGTTCTCTGTGGAATGAAACTTCCAGGAGCACTGCTCCATAGAATGCAGTGTAAATTGTGCCCCCAAATAACGTAAAAATAATGCAGAAGGGTTAGTCTTAATGACAATAGCATCATGATCATGGGGAAGAATGTGCTATGTTTAAGAAGATTGGTACATGATATGACTTGGAATAAAATGTGAATAGGATATGGAAGTAGACATGAAGACAAATGAATAGATTATGTGCATTTCAAATGAAAAATCAGTTGGATTTGTGACTGACTGGATATAGGGTTGGATCAAGTCAAGTCCCAAGTTTTTGAGTGTAAATGATTAGATAAAATTGTATTGTCATTCATGAAGCAAAATTAGGAAGAAAGAGACTTTTGAGAAAAAAGGTTTAGTATAATTATAAACATGTAAATTTTACATGAGAGGAGGATATATGATTATAAATATATATAAAAAACAAGGGGCTGGGTGTGGTGGCTCATGCCTGTAATCCCAGCACTTTGGGAAGCCAAGGCAGGTGGATCACTTGAGGTCAGGAGTTTGAGACCAGCCTGGCCAACATGGCGAAACCTAATCTCTACTAAAAATACAAAAATTAGCCAGGTGTGGTGGCGTGTCCCTGTAATCCCAGCTACTTGGGAGGGTGAGGCAGTAGATTCGCTTGAACCCAGGAGGTGGAGGTTGCAGTGAGCTAACACCACTGTACTGCAGCCTGGGCAACAGAGCAAGACCCTGTTTCAAAAAGAAAAAAGCAATTAAGGAACTGGGCGTGGTAGTGGGCACCTGTAATCCCAGCACTTTTGAGAGGCCAAGGCGGGTGGATCACTCGAGGTCAGGAGCTTGAGACCAACCTGGCCAACATGGTGAAACCCCATCTCTACTAAAAACACAAAAATGAGCTGGATGCGGTGGTGCACGCCGGTAATCCCAGCGACTCTGGAGGCTGGAGGAGACATTCTTCACTCTTTTTGAAAAATTCTATTTTCCCTCCAAAAAAGAAAAATAGTTCATATGTGATATATATGGCAAAACTGCAATATGTTCAATATCAACAATAATGGGGCTCTCTGAAGGAAATTTATTCCATGGCCAAATGGTTACAGTTCTGAAAGATTTTTGCCCATACTCAGATTCACTTAGGTCAAATGTAAATGTCTTCAAATCTGATATTTATATTTTTGTCCTCAATGGATATGAATAGGTAGCTAAAATACTAGACTTTTGCTTTGTTTTGCATCAAGGAGCCTGAAGAAATAAATGCAGATGATGAGATAGAGGATACATGTGACAACAAAGAAGATGACCTGGGAGCTGTAGAAGAACAACGTAGTGTCATCCTACATCTCTTGTCACAGCTTAAGCTGGGCATGGATTTAACGAGAGTAAGTAATGGCATAAGCTGGCTATGGAGATTGTTAAGGGCTGTACCAGTAATTCTTCATGTTTATGTCAGGACTTTTTATTTATTTATTTACTTTGTTAATATTAATTTTAATTTTTTTTTTCGAGACAGAATTTCACTCTTACTGCCCAGACTGGAGTGCAGTGGTGCAATCTCGGCTCACTGCAACCTCCACTTCCTGGGTTCAAGCGATTCTCTTGCCTCATCCTCCTGGGTAGCTGGGATTATAGGCACCCACCACCACGCCCAGCTAATTTTTTGTAGTTTTGGTAGAGATGGGGTTTCACCATGTTGGCCAGGCAAGTCTCGAGCTCCTGACCTTGTGATTCTCCCACCTCAGCCTCCCAAAGTGCTGAGATTACAGGCATGAGCCACCACACCTGGCTGATCTTTCTATTTTTTGTGATTTTTATTTTTTATGATTTTTTTTTTTTTAGTCTCCTGATCAGCATTTTTTATTTTCATAAAAAATGGCTTTCTTGGCCAGGCACAGTGGCTCATGCCTGTAATCAGGCTGGCCTTGAACTCCTGATCTCAAATGATCCACTGTCCTCGGGAGGCCGAGGTGAAACCCGTCTCAGGAGGCTGAGACAGGTGGATCACTTGGGGTCAGAAGTTCAAGACCAACCTGGCCAACGTGGTAAAACCTCAACTCAGGAGGCTGAGGCGGGCAGATCACTTTAAATCAGGAGTTCAAGACCAGCCTGGCCAACATGACAAAACCCTGTCTTAGGAGGTGGCTGAGGTGGGCGGATCACTTGAGGTCAGGAGTTTGGGACCAGCCCGGCCAATGTGGTGAAACCCCGTCTCTACTAAAAATACAAAAATTTGCCGGGCATGGTGGCCTATAGTCCCCAGCTACTCGGGAGGCTGAGGCGGGAGGATCTCTTGATCCTGGGTGGTGGAGGTTGCAGTGAGCTGAGATTGTGCCACTGCGCTCTAGTCTGAGCAACAGAGCAAGACTCCATCACTAAAAAAAGGGCTTTCTGGTTTTCTTGTGCAGCAGGAAGTTGTCTGGCAAATAATACCAATCGTCTTTGAGTTTCAGAACAAAATTAAAGGGGTCCATTGGTATACTATACTGGAAAATGTAGAGAAAATTATGTAATCCTACAAAACTATGAAAGGCACTTTCACTTACTTCCCACATGCGGATCATGCATTTGGGTATTATCTATAACAGGAGTCTGCAGACTTTTTCTGTAAAGGGCCAGATAGTAAATATTTGCAGCTATGTGGACATAGGTCTCTGTTGTAGCTGTTCAACTCTGCCTTTGTAGTATAAAAGTAGCCATAGACAATATACTGGATTGGGCATGGCTGTATTCCAACAAAACTTCATTTACTAAAACAGGAGGCCAGATTTAACCCAAAGACTACAGTTTGCAGATTCCTGGCCAAAAGCTTTGCTACTTTAAGTGTGATCTGAAGACCAGTAGCATCGCCATCACCTGGAAACTTGTTAGGAATGCAGAATCTCAGGCCCCAGTCGCAGACGTGGTGGACCAGAATCTGCATTTTAATAAGATCCTTTATGATTCATATATACATTAAAGTTTGAGAAGCACTAATCTATAGTTTTTAATTTTAGGCCGGATTTCTCTGTTCCAAGTTTATTTAACTAGTGTGTCTTAATTTGTCTTAACAATTAATCCATGACATTATTTAAAAAGCCAATCAAGTTCAAAACCTATATATGTCAAATATATATTACTTTAGGATAATTTACTTCGAATTACTAATGAAACAATTTTGCATTAGTATGGAATTTCAAAATTGACTTTAGGAGATAGATATCAATTGGAGATTTTTTTGATGCCATTGAAGGTAGATTTAAAACATTGTTTCCAACGAATTGTTCATCTGAAAATATAACTTAAATAGAAAGCATAAGAAGCAGACATTTTAGGAATTAATGAAGAAACCCATAAAGCTTTGATTATTTATATAGCTTCAGTATTTCAACTGGGAATCATTTCTGTTCTAGAAATATTTTCATATTAATGGTTCAGAAAAGACCTCATAGTTGTGAAACTGGTTAAAAATGAATAGTCTTCTGAATGGGGTTGTTTGGTATTAACATGGTGTTTGCAGTCCCTGAGATTTGCATTTATAAGGCGCAAGAACAGCATTGAGGTTTATGAGGCATAAGAGCATTTGAAAAAAGTGTGCTGTAATAGTAATCCACATGGTAGAAGTTCTCTCATGGCATGAATAACTGCATATACTATACTTTCTCCACATTTGTACCTTGTTGATTAAAAAGTTGTATGTGGCTGGGTGTGGTGGCTCATGCCTGTAATCTCAGCACTTTAGGAGGCCAAGGCAGGTGGATCACATGAGCCCAAGAGTTCAAGACCAGCCTAGACAACATGGCAAAACCCTGTCTGTACTAAAAAATACAAAAATTAGCTGGGCATGATAGTGCACGACTGCGATCCCAGCTACTAGGTGGCTGAGATACACGAA
The DNA here is from genome assembly GCF_008728515.1 of Papio anubis. Classification (NCBI taxonomy): domain Eukaryota; kingdom Metazoa; phylum Chordata; class Mammalia; order Primates; family Cercopithecidae; genus Papio; species Papio anubis. The sequence goes on along the minus strand of NC_044977.1, from coordinate 45,362,123 downwards.
TTGCTTGAACCTGGGAGGTGGAGGGTGCAGTGAACCGAGACTGCCACTGCCCTCCAGCCTGGGCAACGAAGCGAGACCCTGTCTCAAAAAAAAGGAAAGAAACAATGTTGTATGTGTTACACATATATTACATTAATATTAACCAACCACAAATTAAGAACATCTATACAACATTTAATGGAATGATACTTTTCAGGCAATATTAAAGAGCCTGGTGGCCGGGCACCGTGGCTCACGCCTGTAATTCCAGTACTTTGGGAAGCTGAGGCGGGTGGATCACTTGAAGTCAGGAGTTGGAGACCAGCCTGGCCAACATGGTGAAACCCTGTCTCTACTAAAAACAAAGAAATTAGCCTAGCGTGGTGGCACACGCCTGTAATCTCAGCTGCTTGGGGAGTTGAGGCAGGAGAATCTCTTGAACCCAGGAGTCAGAGGTTACAGTAAGCCAAGGTTGCACCACCGCACTTTAGCCTGTGCGACAGAGCTAGATTCTGTCTCAAAAAATAAACAAATAAATAAAGATAGTCTGGTGACTAAACTTCTGTCACAGCTATGTCTTATCTAATAATAACACTTACTTAACAAATATTTACTGGGCCCTTGTTATATTCCAGACACTGTGCTAGCTCTTGGGACAGCAACAAAGAAGATAACCATGGTCCTAACCTTCATATTGTGAATAAGTAATATGCACTTTCTCTACTGTTCATTTTGTTCCTTTTTAAATAATATTATGAAATTAGTGTAAACACAGAAAATTTTAGAAAACCAAAGAAAATCTATCATTTCACTACCCTAACATAACACAGCTCTCACTTTTGGTATTCCTGTCCAATCTTTCTTCACTTTGTCATAGTTTATATGCAGTTTTGTTTTACTTCCTTTTTTCAGTTAATTTTTGTGTGTGTGAAATGTGTTAAACACACAGAAGACTGAATGGAATACATATAAACATTCAAAGAAAAAAGATAAAATGAATACCCATGTATCTACCTCTGATATTAAGCTATAGAACATTGCCTGAACTTGGAATCTCTGAGTTCCCCTCTCATTTATAGTCTTCTACTTTTTCCTCCACATAACAATTTACTTTACTTTTGTGTCAATTATCCCTCTACTTTTCGCTATGGTTTTACTGCTTTTTTGTACTCCATAATGATGTTTAGAAAAAAATGAATAGCTAACATAAGCTTAGCTTAAGGAAAGGACTGTGTTGCCATTTGTAGAAAACAGCTCCCAGAAAAAGATAAGTTAAACATTTGAGTCTCTGGCTTTAGCTTTTTATGTTATTGAGAAAGTTTAGAAGAGCCCTTTGTAGTGAAATTAGAAGGCAAAGTTGTGAGTCCTGTAAAATATACATCCCAGAGCATTTGGTGTGAGCCAGCTGCAGGAGGAATGTGGGCTGGGGAAGTGAACTGCTCAGTATTTTCAGTTTCAGAGCAAACTGTGACCTACCTCCAACTCTCAGGAATAGATTGAAGTTAGAAGGCATCTATTGGGGAAATGAGCATCTTCAGCCAATCCAGACAGCAGAACATGGAGAGGAGAGTAAGAATTTCACCAGCGGATAGTCAACACAAGCCAAATACAGATATACTTGGAATCAGTTTCACTAGGCTATTTTATCCTCAGATTTGAAAAGATGATACAATGGCAGCATGAAGCGTGTGGACGACAGTCTTCAGTATGTCTGTCTCTTGAGTCACATCACTCTAATCTGGACCGGGATTTCCTTTAGCTTTCTCTTTGGCTAAATCTGTTTACTGTATCCATTTCTTCTTTCTTGGTTGCCTCTCATTTTGTTGGAATACATCCTCCATTAATTTCTCAGGAAGATTTGTAAGAAGAAAATGTGAAAATGTGTGTCTGAAATGTCTATGTTGCCTTCATGTTTCATTGCTGGTTTAGATAGAATTTGTTGCTTGTGGACAGGTGCAGTGGCTCACGCCTGTAATCCCAGCACTTTGGGAGGCCGAAGCAGGCCTTGAGTTGGGAGGCCAGGAGTTCGAGACCAGCCTGGCCAACATGACAAAATCCCATCTCTACTAAAAGTACAAAAATTAGCCAGGCATGGTGGCACATGCCTGTAATCCCAGCCACTCGGGAGGCTAAGGCACAGGAATCACTTGAACCTGGGAGGTGGAGGTTGCAGTGAGCTGAGATCACGCCACTGCACTCCAGCCTGGGTGACAGAGTGAGACTCCATCTCAAAAAAAAAAAAAAAAAAAGAATTTGTTATTTTTAAATAATTTTCTTTTATAATGTCTCCTTGCTACAGGGTTCTAATGGAAAGACTGAAGTCATTCTGATTCCTGATCTTTTGTTTGTGACTTGTTTTGTAGTTTTTCTCTCCAAAATTGTTTAGAATCTTTTCTTTGTCATGTCTTGATATTATGACATTGATGTAGATTTCTTTTATCCGTTGTATCTGGGTACTTGGTGGGCCTTTTCAGTGTGACAACTCATGGTTTTGAGTTCTCTGCAATTTTCTTGAATTATTTCTTTGATGATTGTATTAGGGTTCTCTCGAAGGATGGAAATAATAGGATAGATAGATACATAAAGGGGAGTGTATTAAGGAGTATTGACTCACATAATCACAAGGTGAAGTCCCATAATAGGCCATCTGCAAGCTGAGGAGCAAGGAATCCAGTCTGAGTTCCCAAACTTCAAAAGTAGGGAAGCCAGCAGTGCAGCTTTCAGTCTGTGGTTGAAGGTCCAAGAGTCCAAAAGCGAAGAACTTGGAGTCCGACGTTTGAGGGCAGGATGCATCCAGCACAGGAGAAAGATGTGGGCCAGAAGACTCAGCAAGTCTAGTCCTTCCATGTTCCCTTGCCAGCTTTTATCCTAGCAGCTGATTAGATGGTGCCCACGCAGATTGAGGGTGGGTCTACCTCTCCCAGTCCACTGACTCAAATGTTATTCCCCTTTGGCAACACCCTCACAGATGCACCCAGGAACATTACTTTGCATCCTTCAATCCAATCAAGTTGACACTCAATATTAACCATCACAATGATTTTTCTTTCTTCCAATTTTTTGTTTGTTTGTTTGTTTTCTCTGAAATCCTTATTATATGGCCATTGGACTTCCTGGTCTGGTCTTTTATTTTTCTCTCCTACTTTTCCTTTTCTCTCTTTGTCTGACTTTGGTGTTTTGGAAGATTTCTTCACCTTTTATCTTTTAACCCTTCTTTTGACTTTTAATTATTGTTATGTTTTTAAACGTACTGATTTTTTTAAAAAGCATTCTTGTTGTATGTATATAATATCTTCTTAATTCTCTGAAGATATTATTTTTTGTTTTTATTTTTCCCCTCCTTTGAGGTTTCTGTTTCTCCAAATCCGTTTCTTTATTTTGTTCTTTATATTCCTAGTTAGAGGTTTTCTCGGAAATCAGTATTTCTTTTCTGCTCACAATTAAGTTTAGGGAAACTAAAACCTGACTTCAACACATAGGTGGAGCCTATGTTTTTCATTGTCCCATAATCTGGATGGGCCATTTGTTGGGAAACTTGGTGTCAGTATCATTAGGTTTTTCCTCTAGGTTTAGTCAAATTTCCCAGAAGAAAAATTTTTTTATCTCGCACTTGGTGAGTCCAAAAGTAGTTAAAAAGGAGAAGAAGGCTGCATGAGAGAGGGTGTTAATAGCTAGCATTTAGTTTACATGAAGTTATTAAATGCCCTTGTTATGTATCACTTGGTATCCACTCTCTTAGAGTTCCTTGCTATTCTCCAGTCTAGAATATAGACCACCTTGTTTATCCGGAGGCTAAACCTCTAGACTTTGAGGTCTAAGAGGGTAGTTACTAACAGTGTGGAGTTGGGGGTATGAGTTAGGCATCTAATTGCTTTCCATACAGATTTTACTCAGTTATTTTTATTTTAGCATTTCTGTGAACCCCCAGATCCAGAGGCACCTAGTGCTGTCAGCTCCTGAGCCTTTTCAGGAATCTGTGCATGTTGTAATCTACTGCCTGAGTTTCAGCTTTCCCGTTAGGAACTCTCAAAATTTTGTTGTGTTTTGTCTACTTTCCTGGTATCTCTGGGTTTGTCTTTATATGAAGTTTATTTAATTTCAGTGGAATTTTGGTAGAAAATGAAATTAAGATGCATGTGTTCAATTCACCAACTGAACCTGCAACATCCACTGTCTTTTGTATTATTTATATCATCTTCAAAACCATCTTTTTAAATGACTATAATAGTCAATTAAATGAAAGTTCCCTACTTCAGTTAGCTAGAACCATAGTTCAAAATGGAGGTTGTTCTAATTATTTTTTCACATTGCTTTTCCTTCATTCAATTATTTATTTCCTAAGGCTAGATTCTTAGAATAATAAGTACTAGGCTAAATAGTTAAGAGCATCTTAGGGCTCTTGAAAAATATTGCCAGATTTTGCTTTCTCACAGGTTTGAACCATTTTGCAGTGCCTTTCCGAACTCTGCTTTAAGTAAAATACTTAATCTTTCTTACACTTACCTGGTTTTAAGTATAAAAAGTTCTCTTATTGGAAATAATTCTCTTGTACTTAAGATTAAATATATGTTGCAGTTTTTGCTTCGGTCTGTGATCTCTTTAGTCTGTTCTCAGGGAATGACATTTATTGACTCTTCTCATGTCTTGGTCATTCATCTACAATTTAATTTTAACATAGGAAAGGAGCAAAGGCAGGCTAACATTTACTTTGAGTTTTAATGCCGTTTCCCTGGTGATACTTCTATCCAGTCTAGAAGTTTGAGGATTTTTTTGAAGTTTCTTCTAACCCTCTTGAATTTATGTTTAATCTTGGGCAGGTTTGCGTTTCCTTGTAAGAATGCTTTTTTTTTTTTTTTTTTTTTTCAGATAGGGTCTCACTCTGTTGCTCAGGTACAAGTGCAGTGGCACAGTCATGGCTCATCGTAGCCTCGACCTCCCAGGCTCAAGTGATCCTCCCACCTCAGCCTTCTGAGCAGCTGGGACTACAGGCACAAGGCACCATGCCCAGCTAATTTTCGTATCTTTTATAGAGACAGGGTTCCACTATGTTGCCTCGGCTGGTCTCGAATTACTGTGCTGAAACAGTCCTCCCAACTTGGCCTCCCAAAGTGCTGTGATTATAGGCATGAGACCCTGTGCCTGACCAAGAATGCTTATTTTTTAATGTGACTAAACACTTTTTCTTTATGACTTTGTTTTTAATACCCATCTAGAATGAAATGTTTTCAGAGAGAGAATAGTTGTCTACAGATACGCTACACATGGATTAAATTTCCCCTCTTTCATTGATTGTTGTTGTTGTTTTAGGTGGTGCTTCCTACATTTATCCTAGAGAAGCGTTCCTTGCTGGAAATGTATGCAGACTTTATGTCTCATCCAGACCTATTTATAGCCATCACTAATGGAGCCACAGCTGAGGACAGAATGATTCGCTTTGTTGAGTACTACCTTACCTCATTTCATGAAGGCCGTAAGGGAGCCATTGCTAAAAAACCATACAATCCTATCATTGGAGAAACATTTCACTGTTCCTGGAGGATGCCAAAAAGCGAGGTAGCATCCAGTGTTTTTAGCAGTTCTTCCACCCAGGGAGTCACAAATCATGCTCCTTTATCGGAGGAGTCTTTGAACCAGGTGGGAGCAGACTGTTATACAGTCAGATTTGTTGCTGAGCAGGTTTCTCATCATCCTCCAGTCTCAGGATTTTATGCAGAATGTACAGAGAGGAAGATGTGTGTAAACGCGCATGTCTGGACTAAGAGCAAGTTCTTAGGCATGTCAATAGGCGTGACAATGGTTGGAGAAGGTAAGTAGAAAAATTATTTTACATATATATATATATTTTTTTTTTTTCAAGCAGGAATGAAAGTTTATTTTAAAAGGCTTTAGAACAGGAAAGAAAGGATAGTTCGTTTGGAAGAAACCCAAGCAGGCACGTGAAGGTCAAGTGCCTGTTTTACAATTTTTAATATCAAACTATAATCTTAAATTTAGGAACCCTAGATAAATATTAACTATAAGTTTAACATATTAAGTTAATTTTTAGCTCCAATTCCTAGAGTGTTCCAGAATGCTTCTTGGGGGGATGGGAGGAGTATATCTATGAACTAATGTAAATTCTCTTTTTAAATTATTTTTTTCTGATTTTAAATATTTTCTTTCTTTTCTTTTTTTTGAGATGGAGTCTCACTCTGTCGCCCAGGCTGGAGTGCAGTGGCGTGATCTCAGCTCACTGCAACCTCTGCCTCCCAGGTTCAAGCAATTCTTCTGCCTCAGACTCATGAGTAGCTGGGATTACAGGCGCCTGCCACCATGCCACCACACCCAGCTAATTTTTGTATTGTTAGTAGAGATGGGGTTTCACCATGTTGGTTAGGCTGGTCTCAAATTCCTGACCTCTGATGATCCACCCGCCTCGGCCTCCCAAAGTGATGGGATTACAGGCATGAGCCACCGTGCCTGGCGATTTTAAATATTTCTTATCAAATATTTAGAAAACTAGAAAAGTACAAAGCAGAAAATAAAAGCTTCTGTAATGCCTGCATCCATATATATATATATATATATAAAATTTAATATTTTATACTTTTTCTGTGTGTGTATATTCAGGACTTTTAGCCTTATAAAATTAGAATTAATAATATATATAGTTTTGTGTCCTGCTTTTTAATTAAATATATTTGTTTTCTCATGTCATTAATAAAACATTTTAATGACTGCATAATATTCTATGAAATATATTTTCCATCTTTTATTTAAACATTTCCCTTTATTTGGACATTGAGGTTGGTCCCAAATTTTTATTATTATAAAAATCACAAAAAAAATATAGGTAAATCTTTTTTTTTTAATTTTTTTTTTTTTTTTTTTTTTTTTTTAGAAACAGGGTCTTGCTCTGTTGCCCAGGCTGAAGTGCAGTAGCATAGTCATAACTAACTGCAGCCTTGATCTACTTGGCTTAAGCCATCCTGCTGCCTCAGCCTCCCAAGTAGCTAGGACTATAGGCATGCACCACCATGCTAGGCTAATTTTTTTTATTTTTCTTTTTAGAGACAGGGTCTCAATATGTTGCCCAGGCTGGTCATGAACTCCTCCTGGGCTCAAGTGATCTTTTGGCCTCCACCTCCAGGCATTAGCCTGTAATCTCAGCACTTTAGGAGATGGAGGCCAGAGGTGCTATTCATAGAATATTTAGGTGCTATTCATAGAATATTTAAAAATACATACTGATAAAATTTAATTCTACTTCAGAAGATTGTAAAAAATTATTTTTGGAAATACAGTGTTTTTTGACCAAGAATATGAAACAAAAACAAAAATCTCCACAGAAATTATTGAAGAGTTAATGAAAATATAATGACAGGAAAAAAACTACCACTTTTATGTTAAAGGAAAATGCTTATGCAAAGAACACTTTGCTCTGAATGTCATTTTACAATGTAAGCATGGCATCATTTAAGCCTGTCACTCTAATATTTTGAGATTGTGTTTTAGTCATTATGAAGAAAATATCCTCTTTTTCAGTTTTCCCCATTTTTAAGTTCTGTTGTAGTATGTCTTACCAATTTCCAAATAATATTTCAAGTTAATTACAACTTTTATAACATTAGAAAGTACTCTCTCGTGTGTGTGTGTGTGTGTGTGTGTGTGTGTGTGTGAGAGACGTTGTGTAGCTGTGTCACCCAGGTTGAAGTGCAGTGGGGCCATCTCGGCTCACTGCAATCTCTGCCTCCCAGGCTTAGGCCATCCTCCCACCCCAGCTTCCACAGTAGCTGGGATTACAGGCATGCACCACCATGCCCAACTAATTTTTGTATTTTTTTGTAGAGAAGAGATTTTGCCATGTTGCCCAGGCTGGTCTCAAACTTGTGAGCTCAAGTGAGCCACTACACCCAGCTGAAATCATTCATATTTTGTTAGTTAAAAAAAAAAAGTTTGCTACCCTTCGTTATAAACTCCATGACATTAGCCTTAAGCACTTCATACATCAATTTGCTTATTTTATAAGTGAAAAAAAAAAGTCTAGAGGTGATGAGACATGTCTAAGGTCATAAAGGTTAAGGAATAGACACATTTAGAATCATATTCTTTGACACTCTTCCAAAGGACAGTTAGTCTTACCAGTTCATGTAACAGTAAGAATCTGGGAATGGTAGCCTCTCACACTACAAGAAAGGAAATACTTCAAGAAGTGAAGAAAAGCTGAGCACAGTGGCTCACATCTGTAATCTCAGTACTTTGCTGGGCTAAAGTGGAAGGATAGCTTGAGCCCAGGAGTTGGAGACCAGACTGGGCAACATAATGAGAGCCTATCTCTGCAAAAGTAAATTTTAAAAAATTTAAAAAATTAACTGGGCATGGTGGCTTGCTTCTATAATCCCAGGTACTTGGGAGACTGAGGTGGCAGGATCACTTGAGCTCGGGAAATTGAGGCAGCAGTGAGCCGTGATGGTGCCACTGCACACCAGCTGCGTGACAGAGGAGGACCTTGTCTCAAATGTAAAATTTTTTAAAAAAGAAATGGAGAAAAGCATTCATATCTTAACCATGCTTTAATTATAAAGGAGGTATGTAAATAATTTTTTATTGTGCTGCTATATATTAGTGGAATATATTGGAAATTAAATGGTTATCGATATCCGCAACAGAAAGTAAGTAAAAATCAGGAATGGTGCTGGGTGCGGTGGCTCATGCCTGTAATCCCAGCACTTTGGGAGGCCGAGGTGGGTGGATCACCTGAATTCAGGAATTTGAGACCAGCCTGGCCAACATGGTGAAACTCTGTCTCTACTAAAAATACAAAAAAAGTAGTCAGGTGTGGTGGCGGGTGCCTGTAATCCCAGCTACTTGGGAGGCTGAGGCAGGATAATCGCTTGAACCCGGGAGGCAGAGGTTACAGTTGTGCCATTGCACTCCAGCCTGGGCATCAAGAGTGAAACTCCGTCTCAAAAAAAAAAAAGACTTAAAATATATACAAGTATGTTGTCTGTCATCTGACAGCTCTCATTATGTATAAATATATTATAGCCAGAACCATGTATTTTATGAAATGGTTCAATAAACCTTAATTTATTGTTTCCCTTTGTGAAGACTAAGAGCAATACAAAAAAAAATAGTTGATGTTGCTTTATGTAGGCTACTTTAGAATCTCATTTTGTCTATTCGCATATCCTAAAAATTGACTATATTAAAATATTTAAACACTTCCCCTTATTTGTGAACATTAAGAAGTGAGTGCTTAACGAGCATTTATTAAAAGGGAGATGCCATAAACATTTGGACTAGTAGTACATATCCACTTCAATATGTGGTCTGTTGATGACACAGGTAATGAGTTTAGAAGGTTAGTAATGTAGCTTGAGTATCCTTAGTATCCCTTAATTATCTAGTATAGAGTGATTATTCATTAATGTAGTCCCCTTTTTATAAAACCTTTTAAACCATCTTTAATTAGCATCACTTAATATGTAACAGGCTCCTTTCTCCATTAGAATAACATTTGTTTCAAAACCACCACTGTTATCTCTTCTAGCTTCACCATAAATATTTTATAATTTGGCAAACAAAATTATTATGACCATAGTTTTTATAATCAAACAACATCTTTTCTTTCTTAATATACATACAATAGAATGAAGAACAATTTTTTCCCATTATACTGTCTTAGATCAATGTCTGTGACTTAATACATTGAACATCTAGTTATTCCCAAACTGCTAAAAAGTTATTCATACTAATGATAAAATTTTAGCATACCATTGTCTTAAACTCTGACTGAAGGCCTTTTTAAAAAAATTATTTTTAAGAGCCAGGCACAGTGGCTCACGCCTGTAATCCCAGCATTTTGGGAGGCCAAAGCAGGTGGATCGCCTCAGGTCAGAAGTTCGAGACCAGCCTGGCCAACATGGTGAAACCCCATCTCCACTAAAAATGCAAAAAAAATTAGCCAGGCGTGGTGGTGGGCACCTGTAATACCAGCTACTCGGGAGGCTGAGGCAGGAGAATCGTTTGACTTGGGAGTCAGAAGTTGCAGTGAGCCAAGATCACACCACTGCACTCCAGCCTGGGCAACAAGCACAAAACTCCGTCTTCAAAAAAAAAAAAAAAAATTTTTAGGAGCATTGGAGGAAACCCTTGAAATGTTTCCACTGTAACATTTACTGGACCCATGAACCTCAAATTGACAGAAAGGCCATAGTGAAAATAAACCTGATTCACTATTGTTTGGTACTATTGTCAGATATAGTTATAAGTGAAGTCAGTTTTATGAAAGTTAAATGAAGATTAGGAAAAATAATGATGCTTATTTACTAGACAGGAAAAAAATTAATATGGATTTTTTCGGTAGCTGTTTCTTTAAAAAGATGTTAACCACCCTCATGTTTTCACATTCAGGTATCCTTAGTCTGTTGGAGCATGGAGAAGAGTACACATTTTCTCTACCTTGTGCATATGCTCGGTCAATTTTGACTGTTCCTTGGGTAGAACTGGGTGGCAAAGTCAGTGTCAACTGTGCAAAAACTGGATATTCAGCCAGCATCACTTTTCATACCAAGCCATTTTATGGTGGCAAACTGCATCGGTAAGCACATTTTAGTGATATCTCGTTCTTATTCTTCCATTTTGATTTTGTATTACAACTCCTTATTCTTTTTCTGCTCTGTTTTATGTGAAGTTGGATTTGTATTCATGTTTATTTCTTGTTTAAAATATTTCATCTTTTAAGGCATTCTGAATATCATGCTCTATTTTTAAAAGTAGCAACATTAAGATATCTACTCTTAAAAATTTTCCAGATGAAGTAACTAGTGAGCTTTACAATAGAATTTCTAACAAATGAACTTGTAGTCTCTGGCCCAATTCTGCCTTTAAGGGATACAGATTTGGATCTGGACCTCAGTGAAGGCAGCTATAGCTACAAGTTAGGGTGGAAATATATCTAATCTTGAAGAATGGTTCAGGAAGCACAATGATTAAAGCCAGTGTATGTGTTTCAGTAGATGCTTAGGTGGAAGCAACTTGCAGTGATACATTTCCAGATCCAGCACTTCTTATTTTCAATGATATTGATGTATTTCTTTTTTTGTCATTTGTTTTTTTGAGACAGAGTCTCACTCTGTCGCCTAGGCTGGAGTGCAGTGGCACAATCTTGGCTTCTTGCAACCACCTCCTGGGTTCAAGCAATTTTTGTGCCTCAGCCTCCCAAGTAGCTGTGATTATAGGCATGTGCCACCATGCCTGGCTACTTTTTGTATTTTTAGTTGAGATGGGCTTTCACCATGTTGGCCAGGCTGGTCTCGAACTCCTGGCCTCCCGTGATCTGCCTGCCTCAACCTTCCAAAGTGCTGGGAGCCACCACACCCGGGTAATATTTGTATTTCTTAGTCACATGTGATTTTTTTAGTCATGGGTGGATCACCTGAGGTCAGGAGTTCGAGACCAGCCTAGCCAAAATGGCGAGACGCCATCTCTACTAAAAATACAAAATTAGCTGGGTATGGTGGCGCATGCCTGTAATCCCAGCTATTCAGGTGGCTAGGCTGGAGGATTGCTTGAATCCAGTAGGCAGAGGTTGCAGTGAGCTGAGGTTGCGCCACTGTACTCCAGCCGGGGTGACGAGTGAAACTCCATCTCAAAAAAAAAAAAAAAAAAAAATTGACCGGGTGTGGTGGAAGGTGCCTGCAATGCCACAGGAGGCTGAGGCAGGAGAATTGCTTGAACCTGGGAAGCAGAGGTTGCAGTGAGCCGTGATTGTGCCACTGTGCTCCAGCGTGGGTGACAGAACAGGACTCTGTCTTAAAAAAAAAAAAAAAAAAAAAAAAGGGAATTCTTTTTTTTTTTTAAAGACAGGATCTCCCTATGTTGCTCAGGCTGGTTTTGAACTTCTGGGCTCAAGCAATCCTTGGCTTCCCAAAGAGTCAAGATTACAGGCGTGAGCCACCATGCTCAGCCAAATTTCTTATTCTTGACACCTTTTCTTCTTTATGCTTACAGATTATTATAACTAAGGTCTTCTCCATGTCTTTATTTAATGCTCATGCCACCTTCCTCAAACATAGCCTAGTTTTTTTTAACTGCTCTCTGCAGTTGGGACAGACACATTATCTGCTGTCTGCATTTGGTATAAATATATTATATTCTACCTGTCTTCCCTTACTCGCTCATTTTCCACATCTATCTCTGATGCAGCCAAGTGAGCCTACTTAACTATTCCCCATTATCATGTCCACCTTCTGTTCCCATTTTCCACACTCACTTTAGGGTGCCTATATATATAGTGCATGGTGTAATATCATAAAGATTTTAGGATATGTAGATGTGTGTGTGTGTGTGTGTGTATACACACACACACATATTATAACTTTTCTGCATACTAGAGATACAGAGAAATAAAAATAAAAACTAACTTTGCCTGCAAGAAGCTTTCAGTCTGAGATTATAATCCAGGATACTATTTTTGGAAAGCATTTGTAAGGCTTTTAGGAAAAACTTGTATATAATAGTTAAAAATAAAGTCTGTCATAATACCATAAAGATGGGTAAGGACAATGGTACTGTGAAGCTAGGATTAGATGATTACTATAGCTAAAAAATCAATTTTTAGTTTTGATTCGTCTGTTAAAGCAAATAAAGAAACATGATGCTTAACATACTTCCCAGTGTCTGATAAAGGAAGCATATCACTTTTTTAAGATAAACTATTTTCCTGGCACTAAATTCTAAAGGGATTTGTTGCATGTGTCCTTACATAGTGACATCGAGTAACGTAATAGACAGTATCTTCTTCAGTAGCTCTCCATAAAACGTAATTACGCTTCATGTGAATTTTTTATATATACCATCAGTGAAACCCAAAGCTAACTTTCAGTCAATAAAATATTTTCTATTTGAAGCTAAGTTAACATAACCAGTGGTTTTCTGGTATCTCAGGGAGCTCTTAGAGACAGGATCTAGAAAATCTAAAAGGCTGACTTGTCAAGTTTTTAAAAAAGCGAGAAAGCATATGTTTTACTATTTATCAATTCTCATCTTAGAGATGAATGGGACAACAATGTAAGATTTAGCTCTTTGCTAACTATCTTAAGGGCAGCATATTCTGTATTCTATGTCATTTATTGATACAAGATGTACATACTTGAGATATTGTAGATTTGGTCAAGAAATCTTTTTTTTCTTTGAAAGTAAAATTTTAATTGCATTCTCACCTGCATATAGGGCCATCTCATCTCCATAAGCCTGAGTTGTGGAGAGAGGCAAAGTTTTTATCAAGGAGAACATTCTGATCCGCTCAAATCCTAGGCAAGTGCTTTGTTGAAATCTTAGATTTCTGTGTTAGAAATATTTTTTGTCTTTAAGACAGCCTTTCAATTGCCTCAGTCATAAAGGATCCAGAATTTGACTTAGATTTGGAGAACTTGCCTGATGGTTAAGATATCAGCACCTAGATAGTAACCACAAGAAGCCAGTACCTTAACCTGTTAAAGGGAATTATTTAATATCTTATTTTTGAATATCTAAGTTTGGTTTTGGCAACATTTATATAACTGTTTTTTATAGGATATAATTAACCATTTGGTAAAATTGCTTCTAAAAACCATTCTTGACCAGGCACGGTAGCTCACGCCTGTAATCCCAACACTTTGGGAGGCTGTGGCTCATGCCTGTAATCTTAGTACTTTGGGAGGCCGAGTCGGGTGGATCACCTGAGGTCAGGAGTTCAAGACCAGCCTGGGCAACATGGTGAAACTGCGTCTCTACTAAAAATACAAACATTAGCTGGGCGTGGTGGCATGCACCTGTAATCCCAGCTACTTAGGAGGCTGAGGCATGAGAATTGCTTGAACCCGGGAGGTGGAGGTTGCAGTGAGCTGAGATTACGCCACTGCACTCCAGCCTGGGCGACAGAGGGAGACTGTCTCAAAAAAAAAAAAAAAATCTTACTAGCCCCATGAGGGAAAGGTATTGGTTTTATAGATGAGAAAATTGAGACTCTTTAAGACCTTCAACAGAACTGATCTATCTGATTCAACAACCATTTCCTTTCTACTCTTACCAGACAGCTTTTAAAGAATTACCAAGTATTTCAGAATTTCCCTAAGATTAAGAATCACTTTTGGCTAGGCATGGTGGCTCACGCCTGTAATCCCAGCACTTTGAGAGGCTGAGATGGGTGGATCACGTGAGGTTGGGAGTTCAAGACCAGCCTTACCAACATGGAGAAACCCCGTCTCTACTAAAAATACAAAATTAGCGGAGCGTGGTGGCACAGGCCTATAATCCCAGCTACTTGGGAGGCTGGGGCAGAAGAATAGCTGGAATAGTGGAGGTTGCCGTGAGCTGAGATTGTGCCAAGCTGAGATCACACCATTGCACTCTACAAGAAGGGAACTGCGTCTCAAAAAAAAAAAAGAATTGTTTTCCATAACCTAACTTATTTTGCCTTGTGTTAATCATTGGCATAACTTTTTAAATATACCTTTCTTATGGTAGTTTGGTACAAGCTTTTACTTCCTAAATTCCAAATTCCTAAGCTCCGCCTTTGTATCTTCTGTTTATGCAGGAAGTCTGTTTCTTCATGCTGCTGCATGTAAGCAGAATGACAAATTTGAATTGGAGCAGAATTTTATTTCTTTGGGTTATTTTCTCAATTTCCCTTTGTACTATAAAATGTTTCTCTGAAGTACCTAATTTCTTATTTGTATATCATAGCTACAAAATAATGGTAATGTCAGACCTCAGGTCAAGTTGTTTTAAGGAAATTTGTACCTAGAAGTGTTGGGAAGAACCGGACTTTGGAGTCCTTTAGACATGTATTCAAATCCTGACTCTATTATTTTACTAACTACAAGATTTGGGGGCCGGGTACAGTGGCTCATGCCTCTAATCCCAGCACTTTGGGAAGCTGAGGTGAGAGGATTGCTTGAACCCAGGAGTTTAATACCAGCCTGGGCAACCTAGTGAGACCCATTTTCTACAAGAATAAAAATTAAAAAGTTAGCTGAGCATGATGGCACATGCCTGTAGTTCCAGCTGCTCAGGAGGTTGAGGCAGATGGATGGCTTGATCCTAAGTGGTCAAGGCTGCAGTAAGCCATGATTTCACCACTGAAGTCCAGCCTGGGTGACAGAGCAGGACTGTCCAAAATAAATAATAAGAGAGAGAGAGAGAGAGATTTGGGGCACCTTACCTAAATTTTTGAGCCTTAGTTTCTTCATCTACAGAAATGGGATAGTCACAAGGCTTGGCAAATAATTTATGTAAAATGCCCAGCATATTTTAAATGTTCAAAAAATGTTAACTCCCCCTCCATGCACACACTGGCATCCTCTTGTGTATGTATGCTTTTGCTCACTCTTATTCTATGTAGTGATAATATAATTGAGGTTTTGTTTTCTCATTCATTAATTCAGGCAATAAACTCACTGTTTATCAGGCATTCTGCTAAGTGCTAAATGGGGCTATAGAGATGAGACCCATTCCATGCCTGTTAAAGAGATTACAGTCTTGGCAAGGGGCAAGGATGGCAAACCAATAATAATATTACTGTGTGATCAGTTCCCTAAGGACTGTATAAATGGAAGTAAAGAGCTCAAGCCTTTAGTGACACCTGGTTTTGTAAATTAAATTTTATTGGAACACAGTCATGCACATTCACGTACTTGTTTCTGTCTGCTTTCATGCTACAGTGACAAAGTTTAGTAGTTTCAATAGAGACGGTCTGGCCTGAGAATCCTGAGACAGTTACTTTCTGGTCCTTTACGGAAGAAGTGTGCTGGTTGCCCTAGACTGTTGTGAAGAATTGTTATAAGCAAAGTGATGAGGCCTTCTTCCTCCTTGTGCTCCTTTGCAAGTTCCTCATGGCCTGCCTGTAGTATATGTGATTCGTGTCCCCTGCCCCACTTGTCTTCGCGCTGCTTTTGCTGTGTAGCTGCTCTAAACAATACGGACCCTGTAATACCCAGCAGTCATGAACAGGTCCCTAAGATTGTCCATTGGAAAGCCTTATGAGAGATGACAGTAACTTGAGAGATGTGCTATGGTAGTAAAAGAAAGATCAAGTGAGGAGCTGATTATCTTTGAATGGTGTATGTGGATGGGAAATAGACTAGATAAATGTTCAGTGTTACTTCCTCATATCCTGTTTGATAGAGATAAATTTTCAAGGAAGGGAAGGATGTTGGCAAGTGGGATCAGAGAGGAAGCATGCAATGACATCACAAAAAACATTCACGCTGGCAAGAAACCAGGGCAGTTATTTAAGTGTGTATGCTTTGAGGCATAACCCAGGGTTCCCATTCCTGCTGTAATCAAGTTGACTGATAGTCATGGTGTTCTTTGTGTCCAGTGAGCTACAACTATACAACTACTCTTTTTTTTTTTTTTTTTGAGACAGAGCCATCCTCTGTCACCCAGGCTGGAGTGCAGTGGTGTAATCTTGACTCCTGGGTTCAAGGAATTCTCATGCCTCAGCCTCCTGAGTAGCTGAGATTACAGGCCTGTGCCACTACGTGCAGCTATTTTTTTTGTATTTTTAGTAGATAAAATTATTCTTAACTCTTGATTGTGAATGTTTGATTTGCTCTTAGATTCCAGAGATCTGGCTTATAAATAATTTGCTTATTGGGCTCCTTACACCTCTGCCTTGAGCTGAGTTCACAGACCGCTTGCTTAAAACTGAAACTGGATTCCCTGAATTCCACTTTGTCCTTCTTGTTCCCTTAGCTTATGCCGGACGAATGCTACTTGGGATTCCTGAACTGTCACTTGAACCTCTAGACTTTGGTCTTTGGATTTCCTTTTGAATCTAGATAAGCCACATTCTCTGGTACACTGATTAGACCCTAACTTTTGCCTATCATTCCCTAAGTTCTGAACCTCTATCTGATCTGACCCTGTTGTTATCTGTGTCCTAGAGTGAACATAAAATACTTCACTAAAAATAACTACATTCCAGGCACGGTGGCTCACACCTGTAATCCCAGCACTTTGGGAGGCCGAGGCACACGGATCCCCTGAGGTCAGAGTTCAAGACCAGCCTGGCCAACATGGCGAAACCCCGTCTCTACTAAAAATACAAAAATTTGCCGGGCATGGTGACGCATACCTGTAATCCCAGCTACTCCAGCTAGGTGGGAGGCTGAAGCAGGAGAATCACTTTAACCCAGGAGGCGGAGGTTACAGTGAGCCAAGATCACACCACTGCACTCCAGCCTAGGCAACAGAGCGAGACTCTGTCTCAAAAATAATAATAATAATAATAATTACACCTGTTCCTATTCCTAGCCTGTTCCTGTTGATGTATTTGTGCTGCATCAATACAGCTATCTGTTGATAAACAGCCATATATATAGCTATTTTATATATATGGCTGTGGTGACTCTTCATTAAACTTCAATAGCAGTAATGTTTAAGGTCTCTCTGAGTTCTGTGGTGATAATGATAGTTTTTGTAGACCAGTGCTCTTTTAATTTTTCTCTTTTGGCAAGAGCATTTTAAACATTTTAATGTATTCTTTTATATTTTTCTACCTCTTATTGGTTTGTGTGGTTTCTAAATTTAAAATTAGGCTTATGTAGTTTAATATAGGATTGATGTATCCAGAACTTCAAATGTAGGGATGCCAAATATTTCAATAAGTAGAATTAACTAGTAAAAAAAAGTTAAATAGATTGTCATGTTGTAACATTTTTAGACTGTAATAAATAAAATATTGATATTTTTCATATTTCCATTTAGTTTTAGTATTATAGTTTTGTTTGTAGCAAACATTTTAAAGATAACATTTGGACATTAATGATAATGAAGTCTCTGATTTGACTCCTGGCATTTTTTCTAAAGACTAAAATTGATATTGAACAAATTATGAAGGAAGCTGTCATAGGACATACAAAGAATCTAACTTTGGCTCTGACATATTGAAGTGAGGTATATAACTAATTTCAACAGGATTCACAGGCTGTGTTCTTGGGTTTCAGATCTAAGAAACAAACATTGTATCACTTATTAGAGTGTATCTTTCTTTTCTATGTGCTTCTAGGGTTACAGCTGAAGTAAAGCACAACATCACCAACACTGTGGTATGCAAAGTGCAAGGGGAATGGAATAGTGTTCTTGAGTTCACATATAGCAATGGAGAAACAAAGTATGTGGACTTGACTAAATTGGCAGTGACGAAGAAAAGAGTGAGACCTCTGGAGAAGCAGGATCCGTTTGAATCCCGGTATGTCATCCTTGCATCTATCCAGGAAAGAGTCAGATGCTCTGAATCTTAATCTAAGCCTTTTCACTAACTGGTGACCTTGGCCAAGTCACTTCACCACTTTGCATCAGCTTTGTAAATTGAAAGCATTAGTCTGATCTGATGTTAAACCCTTTGCCAGCTGTGAGATTCTTTGATATACAGTCACATTTTAGTAAAAACCAAACATTGTAAATGGAGCAAAAATATTAAAAACATTTACCGTCAAAGAATTACTGTGTGTATCTTAAAAACTTTATCATAAAAATTTTTGTTAAATTATTAACAAAAAGGTACCCCAATACAAAAACTGGGCAAAGGATGTAAAGAGGTGGTGCATAAATATAGGAACGTCTTAAATGGTCAACCAAGGAAATGAAAAATTGTTAAGGGTAGTTAGAATTCAGAGGTACATATTAAACAATAAGACAAATTAGTTTTTACAATAATAACTCTTTGGGGAAAAGGTGTGAGCAAATGGGCATTTTCATGCTGTTGATTGGACGTTAAACCAGTACAATCTTCGTAGAGGATATTTTGGCAGTATGCGTCATAGACCTTGAAAAATAAAGTGGATCTATATGTGTTAATAAGGTACAGCTTCCAAAATGTGTTCACAGTGGTTGCTTCTGGAAAAGAGTACTGGGATCTGGAATAGGAAAGAGACTTAATTTTTATAAGATTCCTATTTGTACTGTTTAAATTTTATGTCATGAAGGATTACTACTCTATCAATTAAAAATAGAAAAAAATATACAGGGAACCACTAAACATCTTACATTAAGATCACATAAATGGAACCAAACAATTTCTAAGTAGGTGTGAAAGGGATTAAATGTCCACAATCAAACATTCAGAGTGGGTCAAAAAATACAGCAATAATGATTTTTTAAAGAATTCTTATAGGGATTTATCCTAAGGAGAGGGTATCAAAGTTTGCTTTGCAGACCCCTGCTGGGTCCTTGAGACCTTCTCAGGGCATCTGCAAGTTCACAATTTTTTTATAATAGTACTAAGATGTTATTTACCATTTTTCACTCTGTGGGTTCTTATGATGGTGCAAAAGGAATGCTGTGGGTAGCACTGGTGGGCCTTAGGACTAATTTAGGCAGTGGCACCAAATGTCACAAGCAGTCATTATATTCTTCACTGCCATGTACTTGCATGCTACCTTCTCTTAAGATGTCCTTGAAAAACCAATACAAATTGTTAGTTTTTTAAAATTGGGACTACAGAGTACATGTCTTTTTTTTTTTTTTTCTTTTTTTGAGACAGGGTCTCACTCTGTCACCCAGGCTGGAGTGTGGTCGGGTAATCTCGGCTCACTGCAGCCTCCACCTCCTGGGTTCAAGCGATCCTCCTGCCTCAGCCTCCTGAGTAGCTGGGACTGCAGGCATCAATCACCACTCCTGGCTAATTTTTTGTATTTTTAGTAGAGACAGGATTTCACCGTGTTGGCCAGGCTGGTCGTGAACATCTGACCTCAAGTGATCCTCCCATCTCATCCTCCCAAAGTGCTGGGATTACAGGCGTGAGCCACCATGCCTGGCTGAGTACATGTCTTATTAGTATTCTATATGACAAATCAGGAATATGAATAAGCCTTTGTGCTGGCTACTGAAGAAATATAGTCGTTATCTGAAGGAAGAGCACTTGTATAATTATTTGAGTCACAAGCAGAACTAATCACTTTGTTCATGAAATACGATGTTTACTTAAAAGAATGATAGACAAACTGGTTATTCTAATTTCAATGTTAGGTAGACATTTTTTTTGTAAATGAAAGACGTGAATGTGACACTTCAAGAAAAACAATTTGACGGTATGTTACTAATAATAAAATTTGAGCTTCAAGGCAAAATTAGAATTTTAGAAAATTTTATTTGCCACCATGAACTGAAAAACTTCCCAATTCGTTTTCTGGTGAACTTGGCGCTGATATTATTTAATATGATTTTTTAAAATATTGTATAATATGTCAGCATCTGGAAGATCTGCATAACTCAATGAACCAGTATTTTTCAGATAACTAATGCATGATATTACAGAATCATGCATGGATAAATTATCCATTCAGGATGCACATTAGACCAGTGGATTTCCATATAAATTATTTGAAAAAACAATTGACATTCTTTAATTTTCCACATTGCAACCAGGCTTTTTAAAATTACCACTTGTCGAGTTTTGAAACATATGAAAGAATCAAATTATTTGAAAATTCTGTTAAAATATTCTTCTCTTTTCAAACTGTATCTGTGTGAGGCCAGATTTTTTTTTTTTTAAGATGGAATCTCATTCTGTCACCCAAGTTGGAGTGCAGTGGCATGATCTCGCCTCACTGCAACCTCTGCCTCCTGGGCTCAAGCGATTCTCGTGCCTCAGCCTCCCAAGTAGCTGGGATTACAGGTGCGCACCACCACGCCCAGCTGACTTTTTTGTACTTTTAGTAGAGATGGGGTTTCCCCATGTTGGTCAGGCTGGTCTTGAACTCCTGACCTCAGGTGATCTGCCCACCTCAGCCTCCCAAAGTGCTGGAATTACATGTGTGAGCCACCATGCCTGGCCCAGATTTTTCCTATATATACTTTAAAGCAGTATATCACCACAGACTGAATGTATGGGCAGATAAAGAGATGCTTCTGGGCCAGTGTGGTGACTCACGCCTATAAACCCAGCATGTTGGGAGGCCAAGGCAGGTGTGTCACTTGAGGTCAGGAGTTCAAGACCAACCTGGCCAGCATGGTGAAACCCCATCTCTACTAAAAATACAAAAATCAGCCTGGCGTCTCTACTAAAAATACAAAAATCAGCCAGGCGTCTCTACTTAAAATACAAAAATCAGCTGGGTGTCTCTACTAAAAATACAAAATTCACTGGGGTGTGGTGGCATGTACCTGTAGTTCCGGCTACTTGGGAGGCTGAGGCATGAGAATTGCTTGAACCCAGGAGGTGGAGGTTGCAGTGAACCAAGATTGCGCCACTGCACTCCAGCCTAGGTGACAGAGCCAGACTCTGTCTCAGAAAAAAAAAAAAACAGAGATGCTTCTGCATATTATTTGCTAAAATTTTGTAATGAATTTTGTAGTTTCTATATACATGAGGGATATTGCTCTGTTCTTTTCTTTAGGGGAAGGTTTTGAATTACAAATTACATATGTTTAACATATAGCACTGTTAAGGTTTTCTGTTTCTTCAGTGAGCTTTGGTAGTTTTTCAAGGAGTTGGTTCATTTCAGCTAATGTGTCAAATTTATTGTCATGTAGTTCCTAATATTACCTGATTTTTTTTATCTGTGTAGGATCTGTAGTGATGTCCCCATACTTATTCCTTATATTTGTAATACCTTTTTTCTCATCAATGTGACTAAGTTTATTAATTTTATGCAAAGAACCAGATATGGGCTTCACTGATTTAGTCTGTTTGTGTTTTCTTTCTCACTGAATGTTGCTCTTTTATAAAATTTCGTTTTTTCTCCTTATATTGTAAATCATTTGCTTTTTTTTTTTTTTTTTTTCCTAATTTCTTACAATAGAAGCTTAGGTCAGGGGTCAGCAAACTTTTTTGTAAAAGGCCAGTCAATTAATATTTTAACCTTAGTGGATCAAATAGCCCCTGCCACAGCTACTCAACTCTGCCCTTGTAGCATGAAACATCCATAGACAATAAGTCAATGGTGAGACACCGTTATGTTGCAATAAAAGTTTATTTACAAAAATGGGCTGTGGGCCATAGTTTGATCCCTGGTTTAGCTCATCAATTTTTTTTTTTCTAAATGTTTAATGCTATAGATTTTCCTCTGAGGACTGCTTTATTTCTCTCCAATGACTTTTTATGTGTTTTCATTTCAAAATATTTTCTGATTTCTTTTGCGGGTTTTATTTTTTAACTCATGAACTTATTTCCAAAGTGTTGATAATTTCTAAATGTTTAGAGATTTTCCAGCCATCTTTCCATTATTTATTTCTAACTTAGTTTCATTTTGGTCAAAAAATACACTTTGTATGATTTTAATTCTTTAAATTTATTTAGATTTAATGACTGAATATGTTCTGTCTTGGTAAATGTTTCTTTTTTTCATTTTTTCATTTTTTTTTTTTTTTTTTTTGACAAAGTAGTGTCTCACTCTGTTGCCCAGGCTGGAGTGCGGTGGTGCAGTCTCGGCTCACTGCAACCTCCATTTCCCTGGTTCAAGCAATTCTCATGCCTCAGCCTCCCGAGTAGCTGGGACTATAAGCATGCACCACCACACGCAGCTAATTTTTTTATATTTTTAGTAGGGATGGGGTTTCACCATGTTGGCCAAGCTGGTCTTGAACTCAACCTCAAGTAATCCACTCACATCGACCTCCCAAAGTGCTAGAATTATTCATGAGCCACCGCGCCTGGCCTTGGTAAATGTTTCATGTGCAACTTGACACGAATGTGTATTCTTGAGCCCAAGAGTTTGAGGCTAGCCTGGGTAACATGGCAAAACTCTCTCTCTCCACAAAAAATATAAAAATTAGCTGGATGTGGTGGCATGTGCCTGTAATCCCAGCTACTCAGGAGGCCGAGGTGAGTGTGTTCTATAAGTGTCAGGTCAAATGAGTTGACAGTATTTTTCTAGTCTTATGTAGTCTTACAGATTTTCTGTGCATTTATTCTATCAGTTGAGTTTAGTTATTGAAATTGGTTATTAAAATTACCAATTACAATTGAATATTTCACTTTGTAGTTCTGCAAGTTGTTACTTCATTTTATTAGAAGTTTTGTTATTAGGGCAGGCATTTATCTTTAGGATTGTTATGTCTTGATTTTTTTTGTTTTAATGTCTCTATTATTTGTGGAGAATTCCTTATAAATTCATTTTTATGTTTGAGCCATCTGATATGTGTATCAGAAATGTGTTAGAAAACCTTTTGGAGCCATTAAGATACATATGTAGCCTTAAGGCTTTGAACTATAAGACCTGTGGCATACTATCCAGCACTTTGGGAGGCTGAGGTGGGCGGGTCATTTGAGGTCAGGCGTTCGAGACCAGCCTGGCCAACATGGTGAAACCCTGTCTGTACTCAAAATACAAAAATTAGCTGGGCATGGTGGTGCATGCCTATAGTCCCAGCTACTCAAGAAAGTGAGGCAGGAGAATTGCTTGAGTCCAGGAGGCAGAGGTTGCAGTGAGCTGAGATGGTGACACTGTGCACTCCAGCCTGGGTGACGGTGAGACCCTGTCTCAAAAAAAGAAAAAAGAAAAGAGAACAGAAGAGAAAGAGGGAGGTGGGGAGGAAGGGCAGGAAGGGAGGAAGAAAGAAAGGAAAAAAGAAAAAACAAAGATGTTTAGTAACTTTCTTGAGTAGTACAGTTATTACCATAAATCAGTTTTAGAGTATTTTCATCCTAACGTAAGATCCCTCATGTTCATTTACAGTTAATCCCCATTACCCCCAGCCCAGAGAACCACTAACTTTCTGTCTCTATAAATTTGCCTTTTCTGGATATTTCATATAAATCATACAATGTGTGATCTCTTATGCCTGGCGTATTTCCTTAGTATAACGTTTTTGAAGTTCATCCATGAAGTATTAATTGCATGTATCAGTGGTTCATTGCTTTTTATTGCTGAATAGTATTTCAGTGTATGGATATATCACATTTTGCCTATCCATTTACCAGCTGATGGGCATTTCCAGATGGGGGCAATGATGAATAATACTGCTGTGGAAATTCTCCTACAAATCTTCGTGTGGATATTTATTTTCATTTTTCTTGGGTAAATACCCAAGAGTGGAATTGCTGGGTTGTATGGTAGTTTTATGTTTAACTTTTTACATCTTTTTTCACATATATATCTAGTTGTCCCAGCACCATTTGTTCAACAAACAGTTCTTTCCCTAAAGAATTGTGGCATTTTTTTTTTTTTGCTTGAGATTTGTTAAGCTTCCCTCTCCCTGTGTGTGGCCTAGAAACACTCTGGACAGCGAGTTAGAGGACTCATAGGACTCCCCTCGTTTGTTTCCTTTCTCAAGGATCACTGCCCTGCACTGCCTTTTGCTCAGTATCTGAAAACCACTATTTTACTATATGTTGCCTGTTTCCTGGTTGATGAAGGCAGGAAAATAAATGTGTTCCCCATTATTTCATCATGTCCAGAAGCACAGTTGGTCTTGCTTACATTTCAACTTTGAAAATTTACTTCTCTTTTTACTTGTTAATTTCTAAGTTTTCTAAAAACAAAAATCCTCCTTTTATAACCTGGAAAAATAAAAATTATTTTTAATTTAAAAAGAAGCAGAAGGAGCAGCATCCCGGACATAACCATCAGCAGCATAGTATCATTATTCTTGGAATTCATGAGCATGACATTGTAGATGTGATTTAGGAAATGTTATTTTATAAAATTACTGTAATTTTGAGGGTATTGATTCTATTTAATTATCTCTTTTAAAGAATGCTTGTAAAATGTGTGGTTTTTGGATTTCAGGCGATTGTGGAAAAATGTGACAGACTCTCTGAGAGAATCTGAAATTGATAAGGCCACAGAGCATAAGCATACCCTGGAAGAACGTCAGAGGACTGAAGAAAGGCATCGTACGGAAACAGGCACACCTTGGAAAACAAAATACTTTATTAAAGAGGTATGTTATACATGTGTTCAAGATAAAAACGTATCTACTTGGTGGGAACATTAGCTTACTAGGCTTTGTTGAATTGCTATCACTTAGACATCTTTATTTTTAAAAGTAGGATGGCTGTATATAAATACCAACTGTTTTTGAGACCAGCCTGGGTGACCTATAGCAAGACTGCCTCCAAAAAAAAAAAAGCAGATATACCAGAAACAGATTCTAAGAAAGAAGAGTTTCTAAGTGAGAACATCTATATATCATTAAAAATGAGCTCTGGGGGCGGGGCGCGGTGGCTCACGCCTGTAATCCCAGCACTCTGGGAGGCCGAGGCGGGCAGATCATGAGGTCAGGAGTTCGAGACCAGCCTGACCAACATGGTGAAACCCCATCTCTACTAAAAATATAAAAATTAGCCGGGTATGGTGGCGGGCACCTGTAATCCCAGCTACTTGGGAGGCTGAGGCAGGAGAATTACTTGAACCGGGGAGGCAGAGATTGCAGCAAGATTACGCCACTACACTCCAGCCTGCTTGACAGAGCAAGACTGTCTTGGGGAAAAAAAAAAAAAGAAAAAAAAATGAGTTCTGGGGTGCCAGTGGAGATGGGGAGAACAGTTAGTACCTTCCTGATCATTTCTCTGTGCTCCGCCTGCTGCCCATAACTCTGTGAGTGAGGCTCAATCTGTAGCATCTTGGCGAAATTTGCAAAATTGCTACAAATGGTTCTTGCAAAATTAAATGTTCATGGGTCACAAACTAGACCCTCCGATACCATACCTTCTCACCTGAATCCTAGCTAAACCACAGGCATTGTTTGATGTCTTAAGCACAAAGACTTTGTTCTTTCACAAAAACTTTTTTTTGAATGTGAAAATAGAATTCCATTTCAGTAAAGGTGTTGCTTCTAGTTTTGGTTAGTGATTTTGATAACATTAGAGGGATGATTCTTTATCATTTTATTTCTTTCAGGGAGATGGCTGGGTTTATCATAAACCACTTTGGAAAATAATTCCAACAACACAACCAGCAGAGTGACACGTACTGTCTAAAACTCGACCAAATGAGGTTCTTCTCTGTTTACCCTAAATCCTCCCAGAATGGAGTCATTGCACTGAGTGACCTGCTTCCTGATTGGGCAGACTGAAACTAGCTAAACCTGAATGTACCTACTAGGGCACCGAAATACCAAAAGCAAGACCAAAGTGGTAAAGAAACGCAGTGGACCTCTTACCAACCTGTTCATGTGATGTGAGCAATACCATCTTAAAACTTGTTACCTGAATCAGTAGATCAATCTTTTATCCAGTTCTTGCTCCTACAATTAAGTTTGAATCTCCTATTTTTGCATAGGGGCAGCAGATACACACAACAATGAGAACTCAGTGACTTTGATTTCTTTGTAGTGAAAAGTGAAGTCTCTGTTTCAGAGTTTGTGTCTTTCTTTCTGTCCATAACTGAAGTATTCACTACTCTTGTAAACCAACCAAGAGGAGAAGAAAGATGACCCAGAAGTGGATTCAGCCATTGTGCCTGAAATCAGTGTTAAAAAAAAAAAATCAACCAGGTTGTGGTAACAAGGCATTCTATTTCTTCAAAAAGACTGTATGCCTGTGTCTGAGGAACTTATCCATTATCCACCTCTGTTGGAACTCTCTTTTAAAAAGTACATTTATAGATTGATCAGAATTATAACCATGGAGAATTTTTTCTTCTGAACATTTTAATATACTTGAAAACAACATTGACTTGAAAAATTTCAGAACATTTTTCAGTACCTAGTTTTATTAAATATTACAGTTGAGAGACAATTTTTAAAAATGTGTTCATGTCAATATGATGAGATTTTAGCCTTTCTCCAGAACTAAGGCATTAAAGAAAACAGCAAATATTAAAAAATAAAACTGTTACTTTTTTCCTTCTTTTTTTTCACCTCTAGGTTAATATCCAGTATTACGTGTTATCCCTTTGGATAAGTATGCTTTATTTTACCTCTGTTAAAAATTAAAATAAATGATTCTATTCATACTTGTCAGTAATTCAGAACTTATATGTGTAACTGAATGCACATGTAAGGTATGGTTTTGTTTTTTATTTTTTGAGGAAACTTAAATGCTAAAGAAACAGTATGAAATTAAAAGGTATCAGGAAAAAAAGATCAGGAAGTTGTATTCAGGTACAAATCTGTTTTTAAATAAGTCTTTTGTGGAGGTTGAAGAATTGCTGGCAATTAAAAGAATAGAGCTAATTATGGCTTTCATCATTCATTCATGTATTTATTGAGCACCTACTTATTACGGTGCTCAACACTTGTTACTGCAAGCTACCTTAATTTCCCAAGAGTGGTGCCTTACTCTGTTTTTTCGGATATGGTCTTCCAATCAGTGTGTGTAACATACCTGTTGTTTATCAGCCATTGTAGGAGGCTGTGTCTGTTGCATCATCATAAAAAGTTTAAGCTTTGTGCTCTGATAAATTGTGTTCTGTTAAAGAGGTTAGTAGGATGAAAACAGCAAAACAATAATTTTTTCAACAAATTGTAAATTATAAGAAAAAGTTGGTTTGTGTACAACAATTTTAATGATTCCCTTGTTCATTTTTGCTGTGAAATGCACTGAAAAAATCTCAAAATGAGTTATAGTTCCTGTGTTGGGAAAATTGACAAATAATAAAACTAGAGAACAATGATGCTTCCGTCTCTTTTATGAATGGAGAGAAATAGAAAGTTAATATTCAGTAGAGTTATTGCCCTGTTCATTTGAGAGGGATATTGATTTTCTGTTTAAGTCCTTCAGGAATCTTTAGCTAGGTGGTAAATTTAATGAGAGTTTCTAAAAATCGAAGTGTTTTAACTTTTAAATATTCTGGAGATAGAAGAAGAATATAAAATGAAACTAGGCTGATCTGCATGCAGTGGCATTTACAACTAATTGATCACAACCAATTACAGATTTCTTATTTTGTTTATTGTGAGGCAGAGTCTGACTCTGTCGCCCAGGATGGGGTACAGTGTATTGCTCACTGCAGTCCTGACCTCCCAGACTAAACCAGTCATCCCACTTCACCCTCCCAAGTATCTGAGACTACACACGCACACCAACGTACCCAGCTGATTTTTGTACTGTTTGTGTAGACTGGATCTTGCTATGTTGCCCAGACTAGTCTTGAATTCCTGAACTCAAGCAATCCGCCCACCTCAGCCTCCCAAAGTACTGGGATTACAGGTGTGAGGTACTGCGCCCAGCTGCAGTTACAGATTTCTTTTTTCCTTCTCTGCTCCCACTGCTTAACTTGATTAGCCTTTTAAAAAGAAATAAATAAAAATTTTAAAAAATAAAATGAAACCAGAGATTTTTGTTTCATTTGAACTGTTTGAGTGCTGTATTTATCCGCTTTCACACTGTTGATAAAGACATGTCCAAAGCTGGGAAGAAAAAGAGGTTTAATTGGACTTAAGAGTTCCACACAGCAGGGGAGGCCTCAGAATCATGGTGGGAGGTGAAAGGCACTTCTTACATGGTGGCAGCAAGAGAAAATGAAGATGCAAAAGTCGAAACCACTGATAAAACCATGAGATCTCATGAGACTTACTCACTACCACGAAAACAGTATGGGGAAAACCGGCCCCATGATTCAAATTATCCCCCACTGGGTCCCTCCCACAACACGTGGGAATTGTGGAGTGGAAGTACAATTCAAGATGATATTTGGGTGGGGATATAGAGCCAAACCATGTCAAGTGCCCATTTATTTCTTTGGATTGTTAAGCCATTTTAAGAATTACTGAAATAGTAGTTTTAAAGTTCTTATGGAAAATAATACATTTATGAGTAATGAAATCTCCCCCACATTATTAGGTTGAACTCTTTGACAAGAATGAATTGTTACACTTCCGGCTGACTGTTTTACCTTCTCCCTATCTTCTTGCCTTCCCACTGCTCTCCTAGAAACAGGGCCCAGAGAGTGAGGAAGGAGCAACATCTGCTTCCAGAAGCTGCAGCTTACCCACCTCACGAGAGCTAGAGGCTTTTTCTATTTTGATTTTTTTAATCTACGCCTTGGTACTATTTGGCTAGGGAAACAAGTCTTTGTGGCAGTTGTGCCATATTTGTAGCTCTTTCATTTGGGCCAGAATTTTAAATGTACACTTCCTTCTGGTGGTTAGAAATTGTGTGTTAAGAAGTCCAAGACTGCCGGGCATGGTGGCTGACATCTGTAATCCCAGCACTTTGGGAGGCTGAGGCGTGCGTATCAGGAGGTCAGGAGTTCAAGACCAGCCTGGCCAACATGGTGAAACCCCATCTCTACTAAAGATACAAAAAATTAGCTGGGCGTGGTGACTCATGCCTATAATCCCACCTACTTGAGAGGCTGAGGCAGGAGAATCACTTGAACCCAGGAGGTGAAGGTTGCAGTGAGCTGAGATTACACCATTGCACTACAGCCTGGGCAACAGGGCGAGACTCCATCTCAAAAAAAAGAAAAGTAGTCCAAGATGGCCAGGCACAGTGGCTCATGCCTGCAATTCCAAAACTTTGGGAGGCCGAGGCGGGTGGATCACCTGAGGTCAGGAGTTCGAGACCAGCCTGAGCAACATGGCAAAACCCCATCTCTACTAAAAATACAAAAATTAGCCGGGCGTGGTGGCGTACACCTGTTAGTCCCAGCTACTCGAGAGGCTGAGGCAGGAGAATCACTTGAACCCAGGAGGCAGAGGTTACAGTGAGCCAAGATCTGCTACTGCTCTCCAGCCTGGGCAACAGAGTAAGACTCCATCTCAAAAAAAAAAAAAAAAAGGTCAAGACTGGAAGTAACAAAACGAGAGTGTTCTAGCCATATATTTGGGCTTTTAATTTTTTTCCCATGGTGATGACACTATACCTTCTGCAAAATATTTGTATTTAAGCCCCCTGGTCATGTTCCAGTTAGACAGTTTTTAAGCCTCTAAAGATAATTTTATATTGTATATTCGGTAAGTTATGGTGTATCCATATTGATTCACTGAACTCAGTATGTTATGGCCATCATTATCTCTAATACCTGGTTGTCACCAAAAACAGGAAGTAGTACTGAATTTCTCACCCCACACACAATTCTTGTCCTTATGCTTAACTCCCACTATGAATGTCTACTACTTGATAACTAACTTCTACGGATTCTTAGAAGGGCTTATTAAGGGAAAAGACTATATGTTTTTATTTTTGCTTGTTAGTATTTCCTTAATTTAAAAAATGATTGCTGGGTGTGGTAGCCCATGCCTGTAATCTCAGCACTTTTGAAGGCTGGGGCAGGTGGATCACTTTTTGAGGTCAGGAGTTCGATATCAGCCTGACCAACGTGTTGTTTTTTGTTTTTTGTTTTTGAGACAGTGTCTCACTCTGTCACCCAGGCTGGAGTGCAGTCGCGTGATCTTGGCTCACTGCAACCTCCGCCTCCCAGGTTCAAGCGATTCTCATGCCTCAGCCTGCCGAGTAGCTGGGGTTATAGGCACATGCCACCATGCCTAGCTAATTTTTTAATTTTTAGTAGAGATAGGGTTTCATGGTGGCCAGGCTGGTCTTGAACTCCTGGCCTCAAGTGATTCGCCCACCTCGGCCTCCCAAAGTGCTGGGATTACAGGCGTGAGCCATCATGCCCAGCCAAGTTATCATTATTCTGAATATAGTCATCATATTTCTCACTTCTACAGAAGCATCCTCAGTGAGTTTTACTGGGTGAGAAAATGACACCCTCGTCCACAGGACTCTCCATTCCATAGAGGGACACAACCCTATGTAGCCAAACCCAGAAGAACACAGGTGCTTACACAACTTTTCTCAGAGAGTCAAGAAAGCCCAAAAGTGGTCTCTGGGCTTACCTTAAATCTGAATGGAATCTACCACTATGAGATGGTCATAATAGGGACACTGTCGTTTGCACAAGTGTTACAGGAAAGGGGTCGCGATCCAGAACCCAAAAGAGGGTTCTTGGATCTCGCGCAAGAAAGAATTCAGGGCGAGTCCACGGTGCAAAGAAAAAGCAAGTTTCTTAAGAGAGTAAAGTAGTAAAAGAACAGCTACTCCATAGAGTAGGACGTTCCTGAAAGTAAGAGGAGAAACACGTTCACCCTAGGTACAATGCTTGGGTATATGAGGGGGTGTGCTCTGCTACAAGAGTTTATGATAAAGGATTAATTTTCTTAATTACTGTATTTTGCAAGAATCGATGTTATTATTTTTAAAGCAAAATCAAGAATGCCTTTGTTCTCCAGATATCGGGATACCTGGACACTCCCAAGTCTGGGTCTGTTTAGTAAACATTATTAATTTGTTGGCTAGGAATGCCTGGCTTTCTGGGAATGCAGCCCAGCAAGTCCCGGCCTCATTTTCCTAGCCCTCACTCAAAATGGAGTCGCTCTGGTTCAAACACCTCTGACACAGGGAGTGTGCAATCAGTATACCTGAGGATGGAGGAGGAAGAGGAGTTGGGACTGAAGGGAGGTGGTACATCATAAGCACCGAGCTACACAAAGCTCAGACTCCATGGGCCTTGCCGTGGCTTACAGGGGATGCTCTGCAGTCAGCAGGCAGGTGACCCAAGGGCAGGCCTGGGCCTGTCCCTTTGTGCATGCCGTGTGATTTCAAATTCAAATTAAGTTCCACACCACTAGGAGTTTTCACAGCATGCAATTCCAGAGTGCAAATGGCTTGCACATGTGCAGTTTTTTGTTTTGTTTTGTTTTTTGTTTTGAGACGGAGTCTCACTCTTGTTGCCCAGGCTGGAGTGCAGTGGCATGATCTTGGCTCACTGCAACCTCTCCCTCCCAGGTTCAAGTGATTCTCCTGCCTCAGCCTCCCAAGTAGCTGGGATTACAGGTGCCCGCCACCAAGCCTGGCTAATTTTTTTGTATTTTTAAGTAGAGATGGGTTTCCACCATGTTGGCCAGGCTGGTCTCAAACTCCTGACCTCAGGTGATCCGCCTGCCTTGGACATGTGCAGTTTTAACAGAGATTAAGGCAAGACCACATCCCTTTCTCACACTGGGTATGGTGGGCAGTTGTATGCAAGAGGTGGTTATGGGCTCCCTTGGGATCTCCACAATGTGGCGATGGTTCCCTGAGACTTGTGCTTCATGTGTCTGGGGCCCAGAGTTGAGTGGGAGGTTGCTGGTGGGAGGTGAGAAACAAGTGGCCAGGCTCTTCTGAGTTTCTGAAACAGCCTTACAGGTAAGCTGTTATTATTCATATGCACAATATTAGTTGAGAGGTGCCACAAGACTCACTTGTCCGGAAGTACTTTGGCCAACCTGTGCTTCCTCCCAACCTGTCTGGTTTAAATTTCTTAGCTGTAAGTGACTATTTGCCTCAGAAGGTCTCTATCAAAGTGTATATAAGTTATCCATCCGGCAAGAAAAATTTCTACCTTGTAGTGGCTTCCATGGTTTCTAGCTGTTGAAGATTCTAGTAGCTGGCTTGCTGTAGCACTTTGGGGAGTTTCTCAAGCAATAGGGGTTAAGGATATGGTTTTTCTGACGCTGGGTATATATTCCAGTCTTCTCCAAGAGCATAGAACCATGAATCAGTCTGGATAATCACCTAGGCTGACACCGAGACTGCCAGGGACAGAGTAGATGTTTCATAAATATTTACTGCATGTTTAGTTGAGTAGATAAGTGCTTCACTGCAGCAGTTACAGCTGCATGTTGCATAGAACAGAGACCAGGGCCAGGCATGGTGGCTCATGCCTGTAATCCCAGGACTTTGGGAAGTCGAGGTGGGAGGATCCCTTCAGCCCAGGAGTTCAAGACTAGTCTGGGAAACATAGTAGAACCTCATTTCTCAAAAAAAAAAAAAAAAAAAAAAAATTAGCTGCACATGGTGGCATGGGCCTATAATCCCAGCTACATGGGAGGCTGAGGTGGAAGGACAGCTTGAACCCAGGAGATCGAGGCTGCAGTGAGCTGTGTTCATGGCACTGCACTTGAGCCTGGGTGGCAGAGTGAGAGCCTGTCTCTTCAGAAAAAAGAACAAAGAACAAAGATGAACTCTAGTCATATGAAGCAAATAGAGAAATAGGACAGGAATTCACAGAATTAAGGCTGGTGATTCTGTGGAAAGTTGCAGAATCACGGTAGCTCCAGACACTTGGCACAGAACACACAAGAAATTCGACTTGGCAAAAACCTGACCCTAGCATCGCCACAGGCTCAACCTCCAGCCTTCCCTCTGATCCAAGATTCAAAATCTTGGGAGTTTAAGGGTCTGAGTTGGTGAGTTGAAATAATCTTCCCAGAGGTGGTACAAGAAGGATCTGAGCTCCTCAACTCCTGTGACGGGAGGCTACAATAGAGGAACATATTAAAAATTGCTCCCCACACAAGTCCTCACACAATGAGGAATTTGCTCCAAAAGAATACGGTGGTACTGACAGGAGGGTGGGAAGAAAGATCTAGTGCTGTGACCAAGGGCAAATGTCATCCACACTGACACTGAAAGGAGAAATGGGGTGGGGTTCGGGTTTGGTTCCTGCTGAGAAGAAGGGGATAGTTTCAGAGGAAGGAGACAAAAGTGACTGTCACAGTCCCTGGGAGGCTGACCAGACACCAGGAGGAAAATCCTGGGAAGGGGGAGAACAGAACCTGGATGATGGGGACCAGAGAATAAATATTTCTTGGTGTTCCCAGGCTAACACGGGAGCTCAATAAATGTTAAATTAATGACAAATTGAAATCTAAAACATGCTGTTGATATGCAAGGGCTGAAGTGCCTTCTGCCTGGCTAGTCACTCCTGCTCCTGAGGCTTCCCCATTCACTCCAGAGCAGGTCACTGCAGGCTCTCCCCCATTGCGGTCTGTGAGGGGAAATCCCTTCCCTTGCAGAGTCAGAAGAAGGGGGAGCATCTATTTCCATAATCTTCATAGAGTTAGTCTTGGGCTTTCCCAGACCTCAGCACACAGGTGTGACTTTGCCTTCATATGCCAAGGAAACCTGCTTCTCTTTGTGTGTGTTCACGTAAGGAGTCAATTCTCAATTTCTGCCAATTATTTGCATCTTTCCTAGAAGAATCTCTCTTCTTCCTCTCCCCCATGAAAAGAAGCAGCATGGCCCAAGAGCTTGGGTTCTGGATGTCCTACAAATCTAGGTCTGAGTCTCTTTCCTTTATTTAGTGGCTGTGTGACTTTGTCAAATATTACTGAGGCTGCTTCATCTGTGAAATGGGGGAAATAATGACTTTTTTTTTTTTTTGAGACAGAGTCTCTCTCTGTCACCTAGGCTGGGGTGCAGTGGCACAGTCTCTGCTCACTGTAGCCTTGACCTCCTGGGCTCAAGGGATCCTCCCACTTTAGCCTCCCAAGTAGCTGGGACTACAGGTGCATGCCACCACACCTGGCTAATTTTTGTATCTCTTGTAGAGACAGGGTCCGACTATGTTGCCCAGCCTGGTCTCAAACTCCTGGGCTCCAGCTATCACTTTGGCTTTCCAAAGTGCTGGGATTTTTTTTTTTTTTTTTTTTAAGCGTCAGCCTCATTCTGTTCCCTAGGCTGAAGTGCAGTGGTCCTATCATGGATCACTGCAGCCTCAAACTCCTGGACTCAAGTGATCTTCCCACCTCGGCCTACTGAGTAGTTGGGACTACAGGCACATGTCACCACGCCCAGCCTGTGTAATGCCTGTCTTGCAGGGAGGGGCACTAAATGAAAAAGTGTTAATGTATGAAGTGCCAATCACATAAAAAACTGCAGCTATCATGATTCTGGCCATTGGGGCAGGGTGTCCAAAACATGGACCCATTAAAAAAATTCAAAATGCCAGCTCCCCTCCCACCCCAGGCTTTTTACATAACCACTAGTTGCTCTTTATCAAAATGAATTTGTTAGCCTATAGGCAGCCCCAAGAGTAAGGCATATTATCTAGTGCAGGGGTTCCCAACCCTGTGGGCTGGTACCAGTCTGTGGCCTGTTAGGAACTCTTGACCTCAAGCAATCTGCCTGTCTTGGCCTTCAAAAGGGCTGGGATTACAGGTATGAGCTACTGCACCCGGCCAAAAGAACCATTTTTTATTTTTATTTATTTATTTTTTGAGATGGAGTCTTGCTCTGTCACCCAGGCTAGAGTGCAGTGGCACGATCTCAGCTCACTGCAACCTTGGCCTTCTGGGTTCAAGTGATTCTCCTGCCTCAGCCTCCAGAGTAGCTGGGATTACAGGTGCATGCCACCACGTGAGGCTAATTTTTGTATTTTTAGTAGAGAAGGGGTTTCACCATGTTGGCCAGGCTGGTCTCAAACTCCTGACCTCAGGTGATCTGCTCACCTTGGCCTCCCAAAGTGTTGGGATTACAGGCGTGGGCAACCGCGCCGGGCCTTTTTTTTTTTTGAGACAGAGTCTCACTCTGTTGCTCAGGCTGGAGAGCACGACCTCAGCTCACTGCAACCTCCCGCCTCCCAGTTCAAGCGATTCTCCGTCTCAGCCTCCTAAGCAGCTGGGACCACAGGCACACACCACCATGCTCGGCTAATTTTTTGTATTTTAGTAGAGGCGGGGTTCACCATATTGTCCAGGCTGGTCTCGAACTCTTGGTCTCCAGTGATCTGCCGGCCTGGGCCTCCCAAAGTGCTGGGATTACAGGCCTGAGCCGCCACTCCCGGCCAAGAACCATTTTTTATTTTACTATTTTTCTTTTTTTCTCATAATATGCTTAATTTGTGGCTCTTATTTTTTAATGCCCAACTTTTCTAATTTCCCCACAATGAACATGTATTATGTGCACATAAAATAGGGGATCGGATCCATTTTGCCGATTTTAAAATCTTTTTTTTTTTTTTTTTGAGACGGAGTTTTGCTCTGTTGCCCAGGTTGCAGTGCGGAGGCACGATCTGGGCTCACTGAGATCAACCTTCGCTTCCCGGGTTCAAGTGATTCTCCTGTCTCTGCCTCCTGAGTAGCTGGGGTTACAGGCGACCGCCACCACGCCTGACTAATTTTTGTATTTTTAGTAAAGATAGGGTTTCACCATGTTGGCCAGGCTGGTCTCAAACTCCTGACCTCAGGCGATCCGCCGGCCTTGGCCTCCAAAGTGTTGGGATTACAGGCGTGAGCCACCGCGCCCAGCCCGTAACAGATTTATGAACAACTTAGCACTTGAAGATGATAACTGGGCTGAGGTTTTAGGAATGAATGGAAATTTGCTCCCAGGACAGAGAAGGAATTCCAGGAAGAGAAAATTGTGTGTTTTGTCACAATTTTCTCTCGTGGTGACAAATTGTCACCATGTTACCCAGCTTGAAATAACTAAGTGGGCAGAAAATGTTTCTGTACTTGAAAAATTGAGAGCAGACTTTGTATAGAAAGTACTTTAAGGTACCACAGTCTGTTACCACCAGTGAGCATTTCCCATCAGGTTGCCATGGTGAAAGCTTATCAAGGAAGCAGGTTTGGAAAATTTTAAAAAGGGATGTTTGTAGAAAATTATCAGAGGTCTCCAGGGCTTCATGAAACACAATAGAACTCAAGCCTTGCTTCAACAGGTCGCTTCACTTTCCTCAAAACCTTGAAAGGCCAGGTACGGTGGCTCACGCCTGTAATCCCAGCACTTTGGGAGTTCGAGGCGAGCGGATCACGAGGTCAGGAGTTGGAGACCAGACTGGCCAATATGGTGAAACCCCGTCTCTACTAAAAATACAATAAATAAATAAATAAAGCCGGGCGTGGTGGCAGGCGCCCGTAATCCCAGCTACTCCGGAGGCTGAGGCAGGAGAATCGTTTGAACCCGGGAGGCGGAGGTTAGTGAGCTGAGATCGCGCCACTGCACTCCAGCCTGCGCAACAAGAGGGAAACTCTGTCTCAGGAAAAAACAAAACAAACAAAAAAAAACAAGAACTTGCAAGTATTACCTTTTGCTGAATGTGTTACTCAGCCTGCTGAAAGTTAATAATTTATGGAGCTCTGATCTTTCCGGGAGAACAGACTCAATAATAACAGGCAAGGCAGAGGCCCAGAGGGAGTAGGTCAGACTACGCCTCCAATTTCTTTTGAGTTTCGTTGGCTTTAGGATCGCCGTACCTACTTCAGGTGTTCACTTTCCCCTTGCCTTTCTCTTTGTCTCTCTCTTCACTAGCTCTCTCAGCTCTCTGGGTCTCCTGGCTTAGCAGCTGACCAGGTCCTCCGCAGGCTTGCGTGTCCTCCCACCCCCGGCTCCGCCTCCAGCTGCGGCTCCCGTAGCCCTCCAGGTCTACCAGCAGGGACGAGGCGTTGGCGAGCGGAGGGGCGGGCATCGCAAGCGGAGAGACTGGTTGGCCGCGGGCGCAGCGGCGGCGCAGGCGCACTGGGTTCGCCGCGCCGAACTGCAGCCATGGAGCAAACACCTCCGGACCCCGAGCGGCAGCTCCAGCCGGCGCCTCTGGAGCCGCTGGGCTGCCCAGACGCTGGGCTGGGGGCTGCGGTCGGCAAGGAAGCGGCGGGGGCCGGAGAAGAGGACTCCGGGGTCGACACGGTGAGGAGAAGGGGCGGCAGAGCCCTCGTGGCCTGTGTCGTGGCCTAGCGGGCCGGGCTGGGCCGAGCTGGGCCGGGCTGGGCTGGGCCGGGCTGGGCTGGGCTGGGCTGGGCTCGGCCGGGCTGGCGCGGGCCAGTGGGCTCGGCCGGGGAGGCCCAGCGGTGAGGGGGAGCGAGGTGGAGAGGCGGGGTCCGTAGGTGCAGTGAGAGGAGGCTCAGTGGAAAAACGGGGTGCTAGGTGCGGGGCGAGCGCCAGGCGCTGCGGGTGACTGAGGGAAGTGTCGAGACTGCGGAGGGGAGGGAAAGGGACGCGGGGTGCGAGCCCCGGATGGGCGAGGCTGGAGGAGGGGGTTTTCGGTTGTCGCGTAGCCGGGAGATTTGGACCGCGAGAGGAACGCTGATGTTTCAGGCAGTTGCTAAGGGGTTTTGCCGGGGAGGAGCTTAAAGGGACACAGTGGGGAGTCGGCAGCAGTGCTTGAGAAGGAAGGGAATGGGAGACTAGAGTGAGGCGCAGGTCAGGGGCAATAAGGGTGTTGGTCTGGTGCTGCCATCAGAAAACTGAAGAAAGTGTCAGCTTCAAGAAAAGGTACAAATGAGAAAACATTTTTTAAACTCCTTATTTAGCTGTAATTTCTTTGTTTTGGGGGAAGTGCTATATTTCCCATTGGAGACTTACTGATATCCCATGTGCTTTTTGAAGACCCTTTAGTAATTAGTGATTTTCATTTGCTTGAGGAAAAGGGGAAAAATGTATCATTATATTTGTAAGTGCTTTCATTCCAAAGTGTTTTCATATGTAATGCAAGATTTGTAGACCTGCTTATCTTGAAGCCTTTAAGAAACTAACTGCAGTGCTCCACATCAGACCGCCCTGCCCAAAGTCTCCTTTTTCTGTGTATTGCTCACATAGCTCACTTCAACCTCGACCCCCCCGGCTCAAACGATCCTCCTGCCTCAGCCTCTTGAATAGCTAGGACTACAGGCACATACCACCACGCCCGGCTAATTTATTTATATATTTTAAAAATTTTATTTATTTATTTATTTTTCTGAGACGGAGCCTCACTCTGTCTGTCACCCAGGCTGGAGTGCAGTGGTGAGATCTTGGCTCACTGCAACCTTCGCCTCTTGGGTTCAGGCGATTCTTGTCCCTCAGCCACCTGAGTAGCTGGGATTACAGGTGGGCGCCACCACTCCCAGCTAAATTTTTTTTTTTGTATTTTTAGTAAAGATGGGGTTTTGCCATGTTGGTCAGGCTGGTCTTGAACTCTTGACTTCTTACCATCCGCCCTCCTTGGCATCCCAAGGTGCTGGGATTACAGGTGTGAGCCATCATGCCCGGCCAAATTTTTGTATTTTTTGTAGAGATGAGTTTCACCATGTTACCCAGGCTGGTCTGCAACTCCTGGGCTCAAGTGATCTGCCCACCTGGGCCTCACAATAGTGCTGGGATTTTAGGTGTGAGCCATGGTGCCCGGCCTGAAAGCCTTTTAAGTTTAGAGACCAGCTGAGCAGGGACTTAGGGATTTGAGAGTTTTGCCTGCTGAGGAACATATCTAGGTATATAAGGTAGCATGAAGACTTTTTTGAGTGTACTTCTTTTTCCTTTGAGATAGGGTCTCACTCTGTCTGCCAGGCTGGAGTGCAGTGGCACAGTCATGGCTCACTGCAATCTCGACCTCCTGGCCTTAAGCGATCCTCCTGCCTCAGCCTCCTGAGTAGCTGGGACTACAGGTGCCACCACACCTGGCTAAGTTTTATTTTTTGTTTTTGTTTTTGTTTTTTTTGGTAAAGATGAGGTATCTCTGTGTTGTCCAGACTTGCCTTGAACTTTTGGGTTCAAGCAGTCCTCCTGCCTGAGCCTCCTGAGTAGCGGGGACTACAGGTACACACCACCACACCCTGCCATTAGGTATTTAATTAATATGAAATTGCAATTACAATATAAAATCTGTTTATGTTAATTTAAAAGACATTATATATGTCTCTTATTAATTAAAAGAACAATGTGTATATATAGTTCTAAATATTTGAAACCCAGGGATGCTATCATACAGTGTAAGTTGTAGTTACATACTATTTCCTGACGTTTTTATTCCTTTTTTTTGAGCAGTCTCTTGACTTGTCGCTCAAGCTGGAGTGCAGTGGCATGATCTCGGGTCACTGCAAACCTCTGCCTCCCAGGCTTAAGTGGTTCTCATGCCTCAGCCTCCTGAGTAACTGGGATTACAGGTGCGTGCCACCATGCCTGGCTAATTTTTGTGTTTTTAGTAGAGACAGGGTTTCACCATGATGGCCAGGCTGGTCTCGAACTCCTGACCTTAGGTGATCCGCCTGCCTCAGCCTCCTGAAGTGCTGGGATTACAGGCATGAGCCACTGTGCTCAGCCTATGTGGTTTCTTAAAACAACTCCCTAATTTAGTAATTCATAAAGAGACACAAGCTATTTGGGCAAATATTTCAGAATTACTAGGTGTTTAAACAAACATACATTCAGTGCATTCCTTCCCTTCCCCTATTCTCCCCTCAAAGAGAAAATCAAACTAAAAACCCATCCTTTGAAGATCTTCACATCCCTTCACCTCTCTCTATACTCTCTCTCACTCAGTCTGTCTTCAGTTGAGAATTACTGTTATACTTTTATGGCCTCATTGTAGCTGTTACTGATAGGAATGTGGTCTGGGGAGAAAAGTAAGTTAGTTTTGTGTGTGCTGTGCGCAGTGGGGCTCTACTTTTCATTTAATTCTCAAAATTACTTCCAATAGATGGGTAAATGGAACCAGCCAGAGGCTCAGAGAGAAGTAATTTGACCGTGGTCACAAGCTAGTCAGTAGCATGGCTGGGATGTGAATCTAGGTGCACCTGGCATTGAAATCAGTGCTTTTTCCATTAAGCCATTTTGCTTCATTAAAAAAAGTTTAACGTAGTCTTGTACATTGTTCCAATACTGTGTTTTAAATTTTTAGTGTAGTTAACACTAAGTTGTAATTTTTTAGACTAGTCAAGTGCAGTAGTGAGAAGGGGGAAAAGAGTAGAACAAAGAGTTTGATCTGTAACTGATTGTGAAAGTAAATTGAGATAACTTACTATCTTCAGACCAGCCTAAGTTGTAATTTTGAAGAGGAAAAAAGGTTTGAAAGATGTGTTGATTTATCCATTTTTTAACTACAAATATGTCTAGGCATTCG
The DNA here is from genome assembly GCF_008728515.1 of Papio anubis. Lineage (NCBI taxonomy): Eukaryota > Metazoa > Chordata > Mammalia > Primates > Cercopithecidae > Papio > Papio anubis. Next base: position 45,321,645 of record NC_044977.1, on the reverse strand, counting down.
GAGATGTAAAAAAAGCTTGCTTAACCACCATTTTTTTCTTTTTTGAGACAGAACCTTGCTCTGTGGCCCCAGCTGGAATGCAGTAGCAGGATCTTGGCTCACTGCAAACTCGGCCTCCTGGGTTCAAGTGATTCTTGTGCCTCAGCCTCCCAAGTAGCTGGGGTTAAAGGCCTGTGCCTCTACGCCTGACTAATTTTTGTATTTTTAGTAAAGAGGGGGTTTCACCATGTTGGCCAGGCTGGTCTCGGACTCCTGACCTCAAGTGATCTACCCACCTCGACCTCCCAAAGTGCTGGGATTACAAGCGTGAGCCACTGCGCCTGGCCCAGCCTTATTTTTGACTGTAGATTTTAAGCGGGAGAGTAATTTATACTAATTATCCTACCCCAAGAGGTTGTGGAAACTGCGCTGCCAAAAAGTCGCGAGACTCTTTTGGTTTTAACACCACTAATCGGGATTCTTTAAATCTATGTAAGTTCTATATAAGCTCTTTTTCTGTACAATTTTTTAAAGCTATAGTCAGTTCTATTTAAAATAATTTGGAAAATGGAATATATGAGAAGGGAATTCATTCTCTAAGAAAGTAGTAATTACCCCGAGCAGAAGGAGAGGAAATAGCAAGGGAGTGGAGGACAGAGTACTTTTAGATTCCATTGAGTTGGCAGTTAACAGATAGGTATTTGCCAGAGAAAAAAACATTTACAGTATTTGCCAGAGAAAACCCATTACCTGAGGAATTCATAAGTAATTTTTAGGGAGAGTGCTGTAGACCTGGGAATGCTGACGGAGCAGAGTGATTGAACAGCTGGTGGTTAAAAATTCTGGTGCACATTGAATACCTTCACTGATTGGCAGCAGATAACTAAGTGGAGTAGACCAGATTGTGAGTAAGTTTTCAGGCATTCTGTGGGTAAGGATAATATTAAAAAGGAAGAGAAAGCTTATAGGCATAATTATAGAATTCATCACTTTAGCAGCAGATGGTAAAATCATACTCAGTAATTTTTTATTGATTGATTGAGAAGAGGTCTCACTTTGTTGTCCAGGTTGTTCTCAAACTCCTGGGCTCAAGTGATCCTCCCATTTCACCTCCCAAAGCACCAGAATTACAAGAGTGAGCCACAGCACGCATCCCCTATTTTTAAAAGAATTTTTAAAAATCATTTTCTACCTTAGTGGCTCTCAAATTTTTTTGAAGGTGACTCACAGTACAAAATACATATTCTTTTTTTTTTTTTTTTTGAGACCAAGTCTTGCTCTGTTGCCCAGGCTGAAGTGCAATGGCATGATCACGGCTCACTGCAGCCTTGACCTACTAGGCTCAAGCAGTCCTCCCACCTCAGCCTCTGGAATAGCTGGAACTACAGGCACATACCACCATACCTGGCTAATTTCTTCTATTTTTTTGTAGAGACAAGATCTCCCTATGTTGCCTAAGCTCGTCTCAAACATCTGGGCTCCAGTGATCCTCCCACCTCAGCCACCAAAATTGCTGGGATTACAGGCGTGAGTCACCATGCCCAACCCAAAATACTTTTTTTTTTTTTTTTTTTTTTGAGACAGAGTCTCCCTCTGTCGCCCACATTAGAGTGCTGTGGCATAATCTCGGCTCACTTCAGTCTTCACCTCCCGGGTTCAAGCGATTCTCCTGCCCAAGCCTCCCGTGTAGCTGGGACTATAGGCACGTGTCACCACGTCTGGCTAATTTTTGTTTTTTTTTTTTTTTTAGTAGAGATGGGGTTTTGCCATTTTGGCCAGCCTGGTCTCGAACTCTTGGCCTCAAGCAATCCTCTTGCCTTGGCCTCCCAAAACAAAATACACTTTTACGTCATAATCAGCATACACATACTTTAGTATGTGATTATTATTTCAGGAGAGCTTTCATTAGAAACTGACTAAAAGCACAGAGAAGACTTTCATTAGATCCCAAAACTACCCCATTTATCTAATCGCTCAACAACTATTTAATAGCCCCTAATTGATTTTCCTTGTAATATTTAATCCTCACAATGAAAATATGATAATTAACCACGTTTACAAATACTTAGCCATTACTTCATGCAATACTTTCTGATATTTTTCTTTTCTATATTTTTAAATTAAAAAGAAACATTGGGCTGGATGCAGTGGCTCACACCTATAATCTCGGGACTTTAGGAGGCTGAGGCACATCTCTTGAGACCCAGTCTACAAAAAATAAAAAAGTTAGCCTAGTGTGGTGACCTCCGCCTTGGGTCCCAGCTACTCAGGAGGCTGAGGTGGAAGGATCACTTGAACCATGGAGGTTGAGGCTGCAGTGAGCCGTGATCATGTCACTGTGCTCCAGTCTGGGTGACAGAGCAAGACCTTGTGTCAAAAACGGTTTTGGAGGCCAGGTGCAGTGGCTCACACCTGTAATCCCAGCACTTTGGGAGGCTGAAGCGGGCGGATCACCTGAGGTAGGGAGTTTTGAGACCAGCCTGGACAACACTGTGAAAGCCCAGCTGTACTAGAAATACAAAAATTAGCCAGGCATGGTGGCACATGCCTGTAATCCCAGCTACTCGGGAGGCTAAGGCAGGAGAATTGCTTGAACCTAGGAGGCGGAGGTTGCAGTGAGCCATGATCATGCTACTGCATTCCACCCTATGTGACAAAGCGAGACTCGGTCTCAAAAAAAAAAAAAAAAGTGTTGGTCCCAACCCACCAGATTAATTTCATGAACCATGAATGTGTTACTCAGTTTGGAACGCTGTTCAAACTTAACATATTGTTGTAATTTAAATAAAAATTAATGTTTTCTGAATAGCTGTGCTGTTACTTTAAAAGTATTTTTATAGAAAAAAGCACAAGAGAACAGGCCATATATTATAACCGTGTTTTTCTTAGTTATTGCTTTGGACTGAATGTTTCTGTCTCCCCAAAATTCATATGTTGAAACCTAACCCCATTGTGATGGTGTTTGGTGGAAGGGCCTTTGGAAGGTGATTAGGTCATGAGGATGGAGACTTCGTGAGTGGGATTAATGCCCTTATTAAAAAAAAAATCCAGAAATCTCCTCTCTTCCAGCCATATGAAGACAGTGAAACACAGCTGTCTGTGAACCAGGAAGCAGACCCTCGCCGAATCTGCCCGTTCCTTGATCTCGGTCTTCCCAGCCTCCAGGACTGTGAGCAATAAATTTCTGTTGTTTACGAACCACCCAGTCTATGGTCATTTGTTATAGCAGCCAGAACTAAGTTATTTACGGCTGGGGTAAGCATCACTATCAGTAAACATGTCATTTTTAACCTAGTACCAGCTACCTCTGATCAGGGTAGACAGAGCCCCAGAGGGAAGTCACTTCCATAGGTGCTTCTTATCCTTAGCTCTCTGACCTGTTTCAGTAACACAGACGCATCACACCTAGAAAAAAGGTGATAAGGAAGTATACTGTTATAGTAACAGTGGTTAGCGCTGGGTTGTGGGATACAGATGATTTACATTTACTTCATTTTTTTCAGTGTTTGTACATTTAGCATGTATAATTTTCATCATCAGAAAATTTAAATCTAAAAATAATGGCGGAAAAGTAGTACTTGAGCTCTTGCTGTGAGCCAGGCAACTTTAAAAACTCTTGATATGCATTAACCCATTAAATATTCCCAATGACTTTGTGAATTAGGTACTGTCTTTAGTCTGTTCGGGCTGCTATAACAAGGTACCACCGACGGAGTGGCTTATAAACAATAGCAGTGAATTGCTTACAGTCTTGGAGGCTGGGAAGTCCAGGATTAAGGAACTGGCAGATTCAGTGACTGGTGAGGGCTGCTTCCTGGCTCATTGTAGGCTGTCTTTTCACTGTGTCCTCACATGGTGGAAGGAGGAGAGGAACTCTCTGGGGTCTCTTTTATCAGGGCACTAACCCCACTTAGGAGGGCTCTACCCTCATGACCTAATCTTTCCAAAGGCCCCACATCCTAATACCATTACCTTGAGTGTTAGTATTTTAACATATACATTTTATGAGGACACAAACATTCCATTTATTGCAGGTACTATTATCTCTGTTTTCCAGATGAGGAAACTGAAGCACAGACAGGCTAAATTACTTGCCCAGCCTGGCCATCATGGCGAAACCCCATATCTACGGTTAATAAAAATAACAAAAATTAGTTGAGTGTGGTGGCACACACCTGTAGTCCCAGCTACTTGGGTGGCTGAAACGTGAGAATCACTTGAACCCAGGAGGTAGAGGTTGTAGTGAGCCAGGATTGAGTCATTGGCACTCCAGCCTGGGTGACATTCTGTCTCAAAAAAAAAAAAAAGTTGTTGTGACTGTTGACCCTGCACTGAGGTGAGAGGATTACTTGAGCCCAGGAGTTTGAGACCAGCCTAGGCAACACAGTGAGACCTCGTCTCTACACATAATATTTAAAAATAAAATAAAAATTAGGTCTCTCTTTAAAAGGTCCCTGGTCTCATCTGCCATTCAACAGGGCAGTCCATCTTTAAATCTGTTGAATGTGTCCTTTTAACAATTATGGTGTTCGGTTGTGTTATTCTTGGCACTGTTCTGTGCTTTAATACTGACGATTTAAGTAATTTTGTATCATCTACCAACGCTACTGGTGTTGTTGTTGTGTGCCTGTTTGTATTCTTTAGCTTTTATGTTAGCCGATTTTATGCTTTTATTTTTTTTTCTTCTTTGTAACCGGGTTACTGACAGGGTCAGTTTATGTTTCATATGTGTTATCTTTTTGACTGGGGAGATATTAATAACTTGCTTTATCAGGATGTGCTTTCAGAATTCAGGGAATTTGTCACTGGAGCAGATGGTAAATCAAAATGCTTGGCTGTGGCCAGAACGTATTATTAATACATATATATGTATGTGTCAACCAGTGAGGGCTTCATAACCAACCCTGATGTTGAGTGGCTTGTGCTTAGGTGATTTCTTGAGCTTTCTTTTGGTTGATGATTTCCTGCTCTCTTATTTTCTGTCTTAGTACATAAATATATAAAAACTTACATTTTATAAAAATGCCTTGAGGACTGAATGATTTGTTTTTATTGGCTGATGATTTCAACCCATTGGGTTGACTCTTTTTATCTCCTTTTAGGATTTTTACCTTCTTCCGCATTTTTCCTGTACCTTTTGGGAGAGCTCCGTAGTGTATCATCTGTTTTCATTGCTGATTCATATCTTTGCACTGTCACAGACCTCTTTCAGACCTTATAGTGGATGGGTTTAATTTGATATGTGTAGCTTTTTCTTTCACCTTTTGCTGCACTTAGTTTCTACTTTTATCTCTCCTTCATAAAACACCCCAATTATAATGCAGTACAATATTTTAAATTAAGTTAAAACCCACAATTTTGACAGTGAGCAAAGAAGAAAAAAAAAAGCCATAGCATAGCAGTTATCCTGTGGTCTCACTTTCTCTTCCTTGTTTAGACTTGGAGTTAGTTTGGGTGTATTTGAAACCTTTCTGCAGTGATGCACTTCTCAGACCTACGGCCTAGGTAGGGGCTGCCTGTGGTGTGTTTAGTGTTCTTTTTCACCTTTTGGTGTAGACCTGAGATGTTCTAGTGGGAAAAGAAAGGAGTCTGCTCTTCTTAAAACTCTGCTGCCTCAAGGGTGGAGCCTATTAACCACTGTCAAAAGTTTAGGTGAATTTAAAGTTTAATATGACTCCTGATTGTTTAAAAAAAAATTATGCTGACTGCTGATAATCTTGCCTTTGGCATATGTATAGTATTTGACTTTTGAGAGAGAGAGATTTGATTTTGGTTAAACCCCAAATTAGATATCAATATTTAGGATCATTCATATTTGTTAGAATGTGTTTATTCTTCAGTTTAAAAAATTGTGTTAAACTGGGCACGGTGGCTCACGCCTATAATCCCAGCACTTTGGGAGGACGAGGTGGGTGGATTACCTGAGATAGGGAGTTCGAGACCAGCCTGACCAACATGGAGAAACTCCATCTCTACTAAAAATACAAAATTATCTGGGGGTGGTGGTGCATGCCTGTGATCCCAGCTACTCAGGAGACTGAGGGAGGAGAATCGCTTGAGCCTGGGAGGCTGAAGTTGTGGTGAGCCGAGATCGCCCCATTGCACTCCAGCCTAGGCAATAACAGCGAAACTCTGTCTCAAAAAACAAACAAAAAAATGTGTTAAAATATATATGATATAAAATTTACCATCTTGATGGTTTAAAAATGTTCAATCATAAGTACATTCACATACATTGTAAAACCAGCCTCCAGAACTCTTTTCATCTTGTGGAACTGAAGTCATACCCATTAAACCACAGCTACCTGTTTCCCCCTGCCCCAGCTGCTGGCAGCCATCACTCTACTGTCTACGATTTTGATTACCAAGTACCTCATATACGTGGAATCATACAGTATTTCTCTTTGTGTGACTGTTTTATTTCACTTATCGTAATGTCTTCAAGATATATATCCATGTTGTAGCATATGACAGAATTTCCTTTGCTTTTAAGGATGAATGGTATTCCATTGTTTGTATATATCATGTTTAAAAAAATCCATTCATCTGTTGATGGACATTTGCATTGCTTCCACATTTTACCTATTGTGAATGATGGTGCCATGACATGGATATGCACATATCTCTTTGAGACCCTGCTTTTAATTCTTTTGGCAGGAGCGGAATTGCTGGATTATATGGTAATTGTATTTTTAATCTTTTGGGGCACCACTGTGCTGTTTTCCACAGCAGCTGCACCGTTTTACATTCCCGCCAATAGGGCACAAGGGTTCCAATTTCTCCACATCCTCACCAACACTTATTTCCTAATGTTTGTTTTTCATAGTAGCCATTCTAATGAGACAGTATTTCATTGTAGTTTTGATTTGCATTTACCTAATGATGAGTGATGTTGAGCATCTTTTCATGTGCTTCTTCAGAAAAATATCTATTCAAGTCCTTTGCCCATTTTTCCATTTTTGAATTGAGTTGTATATATAATATATATATATATATTTTTTTTCTTTTTTTTTGAGACATATTCTCGCTCTGTCACCCAGGCTGGATGGAGTGCAGTGGCGCGATCTCAGCTCACTGTAACCTCTGCCTCCCAGGCTCAAGCGATTCTCCTGCCTCAGCCTCCCAAGTAGCTGGAATTACAGGCACCCACCGCCACACCCAGCTAATTTTTTGTATTTTTATTAGAGACAGGGTTTTGCCATGTTGGCTAGGCTGGCCTCGAACTCCTGACCTCAGGTGATCCACCCACCTTGGCCTCCCAAAGTGCTGAGATTACAGGCGTGAGCCACCGTGCCTGGCCGAATTGGGTTGTATTTTGTTGTTGAGTTTTGGGAGTTCCCTAAATAGTCTGGATCCATGAGAGAAAATGCTTTCTTCCATTCTTTGGGTTGCTTTTTACTCTAATACTGTCCTTTTGTTTGTTTGTTTGTTTGTTTTTGTTTTTGTTTTGAGACGGAGTTTCAGTGGTGCAATCTTGGCTCGTCACAACCTCTGCCTCCTGAGTTCAAGCAATTCTCCTGCCTCAGCCTCCTGAGTAGCTGAGATTCCAGGCATGTGCCACCACACCCGGCTGATTTTGTATTTTTCGTGGAGATGGGATTTCTCCATGTTGGTCAGGCTGGTCTCGTTTTTGTTTTGTTTTGTTTTGTTTTGTTTTTCCTCTTGAGACATAGTCTCGCTTTGTCATCCAGGCTGAAATGCAGTGGTGTGATCTTGGCTCACTGCAGCCTCTGGATCCTGGTTTCAAGCAATTTTCCTGCCTCAGCCTCCCAAGCAGCTGGGATTACAGACATGCCAGCACACCTGGCTAATTTTTGTGTTTTTGTAGAGATGGGGTTTTGCCATGTTGGCCAGGCTGGTCTTGAACGCCTGACCTCAAGTGATCCTCCTGCCTCCGCCTCCCAAAGTGCTGGGATTACAGGCGTGAGCCACCTCACCTGGCCTGTTAACACTGTCTTTTGATGAACGACATTTTTCATTTTCATGAAGTCCAATTTGCCAGTGTTTTCTTTTACTGCCTGTGCCTTTGGTGTCATATCCAAGAAACCATGGTCACATCCAATGTCTTGAAACTTTTGCCCTGTGTTTTCTTCTAAGAGTTTTATGCTTGGGTCTTTGAACCATTTAAAGTTAGTTTTTGTGTAGGGTGTTAGGTAAGGGTCCAATATAATTTTTTTATATGTGGATATTCAGTTTTCCCAGCATTGTTTGTTGGAAACATTGTCCTTTTCTCATCGAACTGTCCTGTCACAAAATTGTTTGACCATATATTCGAGGGTTTATTTCTGGACTGTCTATTCGATTTCATTATATACCTGCCTTTATGCCAGTACCATATTGTTTTTATTACTGTAGCTTTGTAGTAAGTTTTGAAACTAGGAAGTATGAGTCCTCCAGATTTATGCTTCATTTTCTTTTCTTTTTTTTTTTTTTTTTTTTTTGAGACGGAGTCTGGCTCTGTCGCCCAGGCTGGAGTGCAGTGGCGCGATCTCAGCTCACTGCAAGCTCCGCCTCCCGGGTTCACGCCATTCTCCTGCCTCAGCCTCCTGAGTAGCTGGGACTACAGGCGCCCGCCAGCGCGCCCGGCTAATTTTTTGTATTTTTAGTAGAGATGGGGTTTCACCGTGGTCTCGATCTCCTGACGTTGTGATGCGCCCGCCTCAGCCTCCCAAAGTGTTAGGATTACAGGCGTGAGCCACTGCGCCTGGCCCTTTTTTTTTTTTTTTTGAGACAGAGTCTCGCTCAGTCGCCCAGGCTGGAGTGCAGTGGTGTGATCTCGGCTCACTGCAAGCTCCGCCTCCCGGGTTCACACCATTCTCCTGCCTCAGCCTCCTGAGTAGCTGGGACTACAGGTGCCTGCCACCACGCCAGGCTAATTTTGTGTATTTTTAGTAGAGACGGTGTTTCACCATGTTAGTCAGGATTGTCTCCATCTCCTGACCTCGTGATCTGCCCACCCTGGTCTCCCAAAGTGCTGGGATTACAGGCATAAGCCACTGCGCCCGGCCTTATGCTTCATTTTCAAGATTGCTTTGGCTATTTGGGGTCCCTTGAGGTTCCATATGACTCTTAGGATGAGTTTTCCTATTTCTGCAAAGAATGTCAAAGAATGCCATTGGGATTTTCATAGGGTTTGCATTGAATATATAGAGTGCTTTAGGTAGTTTTGATATCTTAATAATATTAAATCTTCCAAATCATGAACATGGGATGTGTTTTGATTTATTTATCTTCTTTTAATTTCTAGCAATGTTTTAGTTTCCATTGTACAAGTCTTTTACCACCTTAATTCCCAAGTATTTTTTTCTTTTTGATGCTATTGTAAATTGACTTATTTTTATAATTTCGTTTTCATTAATTTTTTTTTTTTTTTTTTTTTTTGAGACGGAGTCTCGCTGTGTCGCCCAGGCTGGAGTGCAGTGGCCGGATCTCAGCTCATTGCAAGCTCCGCCTCCCGGGTTTTTACGCCATTCTCCTGCCTCAGCCTCCCGAGTAGCTGGGACTACAGGCGCCCACCACCTCGCCTGGCTAGTTTTTTGTATTTTTTAGTAGAGACGGGGTTTCACCGCGTTAGCCAGGATGGTCTCGAACTCCTGACCTCGTGATCCGCCCGTCTCGGCCTCCCAAAGTGCTGGGATTACAGGCTTGAGCCACCGCGCCCGGCCTCATTAATTTTTTTGTTTTGTTTTTTTGAGACGGAGCCTGACTGTTGCCCAGACTAGAGTTCAGTGGCGCGATCTTGGCTCACTGCAACCTCTGCCTCCTGGGTTCAAGCGATTCTCCTGCCTCTGGGAATGTCTTAATTTTTCCTACACTTTTGAAGGACAGTTTGCTAGATATAGGATTCTGGATTGACAGTTATTTTTATTTTTTAGCACTTTAAAGATATCAACTCCCTGTCTTCTGGCCTCCAAAATTTCTGATGAGAAATTTGCTGATAACCTTATTGAAGATTCCTTATATATGAGCAGTTGCTTCTGTCTTGCTGCTGTCAAGATTCTGTCTCTGAAAAGTTATAAGGTGTCTCATTAAACATCTTATTTTGGATTTTGTCAAGCTTCTTGGATATTTATATACATTTCTTCTATCATATTTGTGAAATTTTCTACCATTATTTCTTCAGATACTGTCCCTTCCCCTTTTTCTCTCTCCCTCTCCTTACTACCAGAGTGCACATGTTGGTTTGATGGTGTCCTGCTTCTCCCTTAAGCTCTGTTTACTTTCCTTCCCTCTTTTTTCTGTTCCTCGGACTTGGTAATTTCCATTCTCCTATCTTCTGGTTTGCCAGTTCTCTCTTGTGCCTGCTGAAATTTGCCTTTGAACCCCTCTAGTGAACTTTTAATTTCAGTTACTGTACTTTTCAGCTCCGGAATTTCTTTTGGTTTCTTTTTTCTTTTTCTTGCCCTATCACCGAGGCTGGAGTACAGTGGCATGATCTTTGCTCACTGCAACCTCTGCCTCCCAGGTTCGAGTAATTCTCCATGCCTCAGTCTCCTGAGTAGCTGGGATTACAAGTGCCCGCCACCATGCCCGGCTAGTTTTTATATTTTCAGTAAAGACGGGGTTTCAACATGTTGACTAGACTGGTCTTGAACTCCTGACCTCAGCCTCCCAAAGTGCTGGGATTACAGGCATGAACCACCATGCCCGGCCACTTTTTGGTTTCTTTTTTTTTTTTTTTTTTTTTTTTTTTGGGTGTCTCGCTCCGTCGCCCAGGCTGGAGTGCAGTGGCGCGATCTCGGCTCACTGCAAGCTCCGCCTCCCAGGTTCAGGCCATTCTCCTGCCTCAGCCTCCGAGTAGCTGGGACTACAGGCGCCCGCCACCACGCCCGGCTAGTTTTTCGTATTTTTAGTAGAGATGGGGTTTCACCATGTTAGCCAGGATGGTCTCGATCTCCTGACCTCGTGATCCGCCCGCCTCGGCCTCCCAAAGTGCTGGGATTACAGGCTTGAGCCACCGCGCCCGGCCCTTTGGTTTCTTTTTAAGTTTTCTGTCTCTGTACTGATACTTCTGTTTTGTTCATACATCTTTTTTTTAAATCATTTTTTTACTTTCTCCACATCTTCCTTTAAGTTGTCTGAGCATCTATAGGATGATTACTTTAAAGTCTTTGTCAGCCAGGCATGGTAGCTCCTGCCTGTAATGCCAGCAGCTTGGAAGACTGAGGCTTGTGGATCATTTGAGCCAAGAACTTCAAGACCAGCCTGGACAACATGGCCTGTAGTTTCAGCTACTCTGGAGGCTAAGGCAGGAGAATCCCTTGAACCCAGAGGTGGAGGTTGCAGCGAGCTGAGATCGCACCACTGGACTCCGGCCTGGCGATACAGCAAGACTCTGTCTCAAAAAAAAAAAAAAAAAATTAGCCCGGTGTGGTGGCACACGCCTGTAATCCCAGCTACTCAGGAGGCTGAAGCACAGGAATCGCTTGAACCCAGGAGCCGGAGGTTGCACTGAGTTGAGATTGCACCACAGCAATCCAGCCTGGGTGACAAAGCTAGACTCTGTCTAAAAAAAAAAAAAGAAAAAAGAAATGAAAAAGGGGGTAAAGGGATAAAAGTCTTTTTCTAGTAGATCTGTCATCATGTGTTTTTCAGGAGCAGTTTCTGTTGATGTATTTTTTCCCTCTGAAGGGTTCATACCACGCTGTTTCTTTATATGCCTTGTGATTTTTTTGTTGTTGAAAACTAGGCATTTGCAGGCTGGGCGCGGTGGCTCAAGCCTGTAATCCCAGCACTTTGGGAGGCCGAGACGGGCGGATCACGAGGTCAGGAGATCGAGACCATCCTGGCTAACACGGTGAAACCCCGTCTCTACTAAAAAATACAAAAAAAAACCTAGCCGGGTGAGGTGGCGGGCGCCTGTAGTCCCAGCTACTCGGGAGGCTGAGGCAGGAGAATGGCTTAAACCCAGGAGGCGGAGCTTGCAGTGAGCTGAGATCCGGCCACTGCACTCCAGCCTGGGCCACAGAGCGAGACTCCGTCTCAAAAAAAAAAAAAAAGAAAAGAAAACTAGGCATTTGCATGTAATAATGTGGTAACTCTGGACATCAAATTCTTCCCCTACCCTGGGGGTTGCTGTTTTTGTTATTTGTATTTATTTTTTAATTGCTGTAGACTGTCTCCATGCCAAAGATCAGCCTGAGAGAGGTGTAAACTTAAAGTCTTTAGAGATCTTTCCTGAGCTTGAGCCTTTTCCTGGGCATGTATGATTGTTTTCTAATTGTCCTCATCTATCCAGTTGTTCTTAAACGTCCAATTTTTTCTTTTTGAGAGACAAGGTCTTCCTATGTTTCCCAGGCTAGTTTTGACCTCCTTTGCTGAACTGATCCACCTGCCTCAGCCTCCTTGGTAGCCAGAACTAAAGGCACGCACTACCACACCTGGCTAAATGTCTGGCTTACAAAAGAGGGTCAAAATAAAAATGAAGGGAGGAAAAACAGGATGCTGGCTTTTGAATCCCGTGGAAGTCACTTCAGCCAGGACAGGAGGCTTGCAACAGTGTGGGGAGGAGCAACAGCAGTGGCCACTACTTCTTTGTGCCTCTTAGAAGAAGCAGTTGGTGATCAGAGGACAGATCATGGATGTTTGGAGAAAAAGGCCCTTTTTGCCTACCCTGGCTTCATCAGGCTGTTCCAGGAATGCTGCACAGCTGCCTGTTAGGCACTAAGGGATAGGTAGCTGAAATTGATTGAAAGTAACCACATTTTGTCATCCAAGCCTTCCCCTGGGGATTGCAAGCCTTTATTGGACTCCAGAGTTCCCCAATACTTACATCAGATAGGGTCTGCCAGTGCAGTTGTCATCTAGGTGGGGAGATGGATTCCTGGTGCTTCCTATTCACTATCCTCCCAGAATCCTTTGTGTCTAATGTGTTTTTAAGATATTTTCTTATGTATTTTTATAGATTATTCTTGGTCACTTATGAAATGTCTAAATTTTAATCATTCAACATATAGTACCTTTTAAACTACCTCTGGAAGGCCGGGCGCAGTGGCTCATGCCTATAATCCCAGCACTTTGGGAGGCCAAGGCAGGTGGATCACCTGAGGTCAGGAGTTCGAGACCATCCTGGTCAACATGGTGAAACCCCGTTTCTACTGAAAATACCAAAGTCAGCTGAGCGTGGTGGTGCATGCCTATAATCCCAGCTACTTGGGAGACAGGCAGGAGAATCCCTTGAACCCAGGAGGTGAAGGTTGCAGTGAGCCGAGATTGCACCAGTGCACTTCAGCCTGGGTGACAGAGTGAGACTTGGTCTCAAAAAATAAAAATAAATACATATTTAAATAAAATACCTCTGGAAAAGTTAATGTACTTTTGTATGTTGATAAAGACTATCATTTGCCGCTGTCATTTTGCAACCCCTGGCAACTCAAGAACTATAAGTAACTATTTTGAAATATGTAAACCCAATAATGGGTTTAATTTATGTGGCTGAGGCTTTTTTCAGTACCATCTTAAAGAGTTTTTTGTTGTTGTTGTTGTTGTTTTGTCCAGATGACACACAATAATTTTTGGTTGAAGAAGATAGAAATCAGTGTTTCAGAAGCAGAAAAACGAACTGGAAGAAATGCCATGAACATGCAAGAAACATATACCGCTTACCTCATTGAAACAAGGTGGGTGATGAAAATTACACCTGGGCAGGTAGACGGCAAGCTTTTTCTGGTAGCTATTGATGCAGACTCTGTTGTATAACAGAATTTTTTAAAGTTTTTTTTTTTTTTTTTCTGGGATTGATTTTGTTTCTTTACTTTTTTTTGAGACAGAGTCTCATTCTGTTGCCTGGGCTGGAGTACAGTGGTGCAGTCATGGCTCACTGCAGCCTCAAACTCCTAGGGTCAAGTGATTCTCTCACCTCAGTTTCCTGAGTAGCTGGCATACAGGTGTGAGCCACCATGGCTGGCTAATTTTTAATTTTTTTTTTTTTTTTGAGATGGAGTCTCACTCTGTTGCCAAGGCTAGAATACAGTGGCATGATCTTGGCTCACTGCAATCTCTGTCTCCTGGGTTCAAGTGATTCTCCTGCCTTAGCCTCCCAAGTAACTGGGATTACAGGCATGTGCTACCATGCCCAGCTGATTTTTTTTGTATTTTTAGTAGAGACAGGATTTCACCATGTTGGCCAGGCTGGTCTCAAACTCCTGACCTCAAATGATGCACCCACCTTGGCCTCCCAAAGTGTTAGGATTACAGGCATGAGCCACTGTGTCTGGCAGTTTTTAAATTTTTCGTAGGCATGTGGCTCAGTCTGGTCTCAAACTCCTGAGCTCAAGCGATATTCCTGCGTCAGCCTCCCAAAATGCTAGGATTACTGGTGTGAACCACTGCATCCAGCCCTGTGTCCTTAACCTTTTAATGGGTAAACAGCTGTATCTTTTGCTCTGATACTCTTGGTAGATAGCTATATTTTAATGAATCTGTTTTGTGGGGAGAGGGAAGGTTAGTGGAATACTTTTGGAATCTGGAATGTTACTTGATACATGCTTTGGAGGATTCCTTGGTCTCAGAATCCCTGTGCTTTTTTGTAAAAGGATACCAGGTTCTCAGGCATGTATGAAGTGAACTTGGGCAAGTGGAAATGGTTAACAAAGAATTCTAGGAGTAGAGAATAAGGTCTGAGTCCTCTTAAGACAGTTGGGAGTTACAAAAATTAACAAACAGAAACACTTAGATTGGCACTTTAGAACTTGGAGTAAATTTAAGAATAATGGGAAGTAGACACCTTTAAAAAACAAGGAAAAAGAACTTGGTGAGTAAAAATAGAAAAGACAAAGTAAATTATGGAGTAGGAAATAAAAACTCACCAGAAAAATTGTCTTTTACCTCCTAAGGGAAAAGCTAAAGGAATTAGAGTTGTTTCGTCTAAAAAAAGGCAAGGGAAGACTCAATTTGTTGTTGCCAGTTATAAACAGTTTATATAAAGAATAATGTACTGTTTCTTTTCTGTCTTCAGAGATTGAGCAGAAGTGCTTTCAATTAAAACAAATAGATATGAGAGAATTGTTGATAGCCAGTAAAATAATAGACTACTAAACCTAGCTGGGCATGGTGGCTCATGCCGGTAATCTCCGCACTTTGGGAGGCCAAGGCAAGCAGATCACCTGAGGTCAGGAGTTTGAGACCACCCTGGCCAACATGGCGAAACCCCGTCTCTACTAAAAATATGAAAATTAGCCAGGTGTGGTGGTCCCAGCTACTCGGGAGTCTGAGGCAGGAGAATCACTTGAACCTGGGAGGTAGAGATTACAGTAAGCTGAGATTGTGCCACTGCACTCGAGCCTGGGTGACAAAGCGAGAGACTGTCTCAAAAAAAAAAAAAAAAAAAGACTACCAAATGAAGTTAAGTGTTATAATGATGCTTTAATGTTAATACTTTTTTTTTTTTTTTTTTTTTGAGACGGAGTCTCGCTCTGTAGCCCGGGCTGGAGTGCAGTGGCCGGATCTCAGCTCACTGCAAGCTCCGCCTCCCGGGTTCATGCCATTCTCCTGCCTCAGCCTCCCGAGTAGCTGGGACTACAGGCGCCCGCCACCTCGCCCGGCTAGTTTTTTGTATTTTTTAGTAGAGATGGGGTTTCACGGTGTTCGCCAGGATGGTCTCGATCTCCTGACCTCGTGATCCGCCCATCTCGGCCTCCCAAAGTGCTGGGATTACAGGCTTGAGCCACCGCGCCCGGCCGTAATACTATTTTTTGAGATGGAGTCTTGCTCTGTTGCCCAGGCTGGAGTGCAGTGGCGTGATCTCGGCTTACTGCAAGCTCTGCCTCCCAGGTTCATGCTGTTCTCCTGCCTCAGCCTCCTGAGTAGCTGGGACTACAGGCGACCGCTACCACGCCTGGCTCATCTTTGTGTATTTTTAGTAGAGACGGGGTTTCACCATGTTAGCCAGGATGGTCTCGATCTCCTGACCTCGTGATCCACCCATCTCAGCCTCCCAAAGTGCTGGGATTACAGGCTTGAGCCACCGTGCCCTGCCTACTTTCTTTTTTTTTTTTTTTTGAGATGGAGTCTCACTCTGTCACCCAGGCTAGAGTGCAGTGGTACGATCTCGGCTCACTGCAAACTCTGCCTCCTGGGTTCAAGTGATTCACCTGCCTTAGCCTCCCAAGTAGCTGGTATTACAGGCACCTGCCACCGTGTATTTTTAGTAGAGATGGGGTTTCACCATGTTGGCCAGACTGGTCTCGAATTTCTGACCTCGTGATCCACCCACCTTGGCCTCCCAAAGTGCTGGGATTACAGACATGAGCCACCGCACCCGGCCAATGTTAATACTTTTTTAAGAAAAAAATGTTTAACTTAACCATTTTCATAGGATTTACCTGTGAGCTTGCCTTAATGCTGAACCCTGTGACTTTTCAAGGCATCTTCCAGGTCTGTGTTTCTACCCAAAATAAAAGTTTAAATCTTGGTGAACGTTGTCTACAGACAATTCTGAAAATTTAGTTTTCCTTCTTCCACTAGAAAGAAAGAAAAAGAGAGAAAAGAATCTTCTGGGGAAAAAAAAAATTCTTTTCTTTTTTTAGACGGAGTCTCGCTCTGTTGCCCAGGCTGGAGTGCAGTGGCACATCTCAGCTCATTGCAAGCTTGGCCTCCTGGGTTCATACCATTCTCCTGCCTCAGCCTCCCGAGTAGCTGGGACTACAGGCGCCTGTCACCATGCCTGGCTAATTTTTTTTGTATTTTTAGTAGAGATGGGGTTTTACTGTGTTAGCCAGGATGGTCTTGATCTCCTGACCTTGTGATCTGCCCGCCTTGGCCTCCCAAAGTGCTGGGATTACAGGCGTGAGCCACTGCGCCCAGCCAAGAAAATTTTTATGCAGTAGTAAGTTTAGGAAAAGAGAGAGGTAATGTGGTTCTTTTCAAAATTAGGTCATTTCATGACATATATATGTTTATGTATTGCAGAGGTTTGTAAGGTTATATTTTAAAGATCATGGCCCCGTAAGAGGACTTTTGTTTCTGTTTTTTTGTTTTTTAAGTTAAATTAGCCACTTTAATAATAATACTTTAGAAAATAGTGTTAGCTGTAGCCTTCTAAGTAAATTTTAAGTTTACAGTGAAAAAGGATATATTTGGTATATGCCTATTTTTTCACCCACTTGGGCAATGAAATAGGTATTGATTACTTTTACTGCTGGGAGAGAACCTTGATTTGGGTAATCTGGAATAACTGAATAATGTTTAGGCTTGGCTTTGAAATAAATAAAGGATCATTGTTTTCTTCTGTAGCCCAGTTCTAATTTGAATCTGGGAGTTAGAAGTGACCATACATCAGTAATAGCTAGACTGTGAATACATATTTAAGTAGACCATCAATAAATGTGTGGTGCACAAAAGGATTATTGAGTCAACTTTCACAACTGTATTTCAATACAAATTTATTTTAAAACATGGCTTTTATACTTAAAAACATGTTGGAATTACTTGAAAAATTTGTTAAACAACTTCATGGTTTGGGGTGGGGTGCAGGATTTTACATTTTTTATTTAAAGGTCCAGGAGCTTTCAGTACAGATGAGCCATGGACCTTTTTTTTTTTTTTTTTTTTTTTTTCCTGAGGTGGAGTCTCGCTTTGTCGCCCAGGCGGGAATACAGTGATGTGATCTTGACTCACCGCAACCTCCTCCTCCCGGGCTCAAGCGATTCTCCCACCTCAGCTTCCCGAGTAGCTGAGATTACAGACTTGTACCACCACACCCAGCTAATTTTTGTATTTTTAGTAGAGATGGGGTTTTGCCATGCTGGCCAGGCTGGTCTTGAACTCCTGACCTCAAGTGATCCACCTGCCTCGGCCTCCTCCCAAAGTGCTGGAATTACAGGTGTGAGCCAATGTGCCCAGCTGGACCATGATTTTTTATTGGTGTCTTTTAAACTACAGAGCCTTTCCATTTTAAGATAGGTTTATCTGTCTTTTCTCTTTATGATTTGTGTTTTTTCTGTTTTAAGACGTTCTTCCCTATTCCACATCATATAGACATGGGATTCGAGAAATACTGATTTTGAATAGATTGTTTTATAATATCCCTAAGGTTAACTGACTTTTTTTTTTTTTTTTTTTTTTTTTGAGACCGAGTCTGGCTCTGTGGCCCAGGCTGGAGTGCAGTGGCGCGATCTCAGCTCACTGCAAGCTCCAGCTCCCGGGTTCATGCCATTTTCCTGCCTCAGCCTCCCGAGTAGCTGGGACTACAGGCACCTGCCACCACGCCCGGCTAATTTTTTGTATTTTTAGTAGAGATGGGGTTTCACCTTGTTAGCCAGGATGGTCTCGATCTCCTGACCTCATGATCCGCCCGTCTCGGCCTCCCAAAGTGCTGGGATTACAGGCTTGAGCCACCGCGCCCGGCCTGGTTAACTGACCTTCATCATCAACCACAGTCATCAAATTTCTTAATTTAATTATGTAGCACTGTTTTTGTAATTCAGTGTTTTGCAGACAGTTGTGGACAATATGGATATTATTGACCCTTCATATTAACTAGAAATTCAACTTCTGTCATGTAGCTTACCTACCTACCTTTTGAATACAAGTAGAAAGCCCTTTTAGCAATTGTCTATAGTCCAGTTATCGAGAGGTTTTGTTTCTGTTTTTTGTTTTTTTTTTTTTTTTTAAGTTAGCCACCTAAAAAATACTTCAGAAATTAGTGTTAACTCTAGCTTCCAAAGTAAATTCTTAAGTTTAAAATTAAAAAGGATGTTTTTGGTATGTGCCTATTCTATAGTGTTATAGTTTAGTGGGCTAAGATTGAATAAGACTAAAGTCACTGGTTTTTAATTCCCCAAGACTTTTTTGTATGTGTTCCTTTTCATTGAATATGAACTATTCTAAAATAAGTATAAGTCTCTTTTAGAATAGGTAGTAATTCCTGGATGGCTTGGAAGGCAGTATGTTATTCTTCTAATTTGTAAAACGTGCTTAATGATCATATTTTCATTGTGAGGGTTAAATATTACAAGGAAAACCAATTAGGTGCTATTAAATAGTTGTTGAGCGATTAGATAAATGGGATGGTTTTGGGGTCTAATGAAAGTCTTCTCTGTGCTTTTAGTCAGTTTCTAATGAAACTACTGGACCCTGCCTTTTTGGTTTTTTTTTTTTTTTTGGTGTTTGTTTTTTGAGATGGAGTTTCGCTCTTGTTGCCCAGGCTGGAGTGCGTTGGCGCAATCTCAGCTCAGTGCAACCTCTGCCTCCCACGTTCAAGCGATTTTCCTGTCTCAGCCTCCTGAGTGGCTGGGATTACGGGCGCCTGCCACCACGCCCAGCTAATTTTTTGTATTTTTAGTAGAGATGGGGTTTCACCATGTTGGCCAGGCTGGTCTCGAATTCCTGACCTCAGGTGACCCACCTGCCTCGACCTCCCAAAGTGCTGGGATTACAGCCGTGAGCCACCGCATCCAGCCACGTTTTTTGGTTTTTTTTGGTTTTTTTTTTTTAAACGCTTACACAGACCTTCTATCAGCCCTGTAGGTGTACTACTTATAGGCTTTATTTATCCACTTATTTACAAGTTATGGGTTTTGTTGGTAGTGATTCTGAATAATTTGAAACTTGAGATTAACCCAAGTATTTTTTCAGCTGAAGTTGGGAATTGTAATTGGGATAGTATCAGTTATAGCTAATGTCTAGGTATACTCTTTAAAATGAATTATGATTTAATACTGTATTTTTGCCATGGGAGCCATTTGTGCATTTTGCATTTCATATTTTGGTTCATTTTTATTAACATGCAATAAACAAATTTAGTAGCAAACTTAACAAATAATAAAAATGAGCATCTATTGTGTTGAACATGGTATGATGTAAATACTTTCTCTAGACTTTATTCAGAGACTGATTTAACTTCTATGACTTTGTGTCCTAATGTACAAAATACACATTGTGCATTTCGTGGAAGGCAAACAGGTTATTGTCAAGCTAATTAGAAAAATAGCAAGGTCCTGATAATGTTTAGAAGACTGATGCTTTCTAATTGGACTTACTTATGCTGGCAAGAAATCCTAAGTAGTCAAAATATTTAAAATATCCTTTATATTATTTTACCTTAACTTTCCCCCAAAAGTAAGTTGAACTTTTATGTGTATAAGACATGGCATTGCCTACCAGCCCTTTATAATTAAAAGTTAGGCTAGAGATGAATTTTTATGACCCCTCTTTGCCACTCTTTCAGAGCTAATTAATATTTTGTTCCTGTGGCTGTTTCTTGGTACTTGGATTAATCTGATTCATTAATAACCTAAATTGAAGTTTTTGTGGTGTCTTGGTCTTTGTTGTGAATGTTATTCTCTCATTGTGAATGTTATTCTCTCATTGTGGCAGAAATGAAGTTAAAAATGCTTTTTATTTAATGAAGCACTAGCTAAACTAGATTTTATCATGTTAAAAAATCAATTATTTATACATTAAGGCTTTTAGAGTATTCCTAATAAAACTGTTTCTCTTATGTTTAAACAGGCTTTCTGTAACAGAAAGAAAGTGGTTAGGAGTAAGAGCTTTGAAATCAGATAGATCTGAGTTCTTTATCCACAGACCTTTGTGATCATAGGCAGAGCATATACTGTGCAGTTGTGTCCTCATCTGTAAAATGAGGATAATAAATCTCTGCCTCACAGGGTTGTCATAAGGATTAAATATGAAAATACATGAGGCCAATGCAGGAAGATGGCGTAAGCCCAGGAGTTTGACACCAGCCTGAGCAACATAGCTGGATCCCATTTCTACAAAAAATTTAAGTATTAGCCAATGTGGTGACATGTGCCTGTGGTCCCAGCTACTCAGGAGGCTGAGGTGGAAGGAGTGCCTGAACCCAGGAGGTCAAGGTTGCAGTGAGCCGTGATTGTACCCTTGCACTCCAGCCTGGGCCACAGTGAGACCCTGTCTTGAAAAGAAAAAAAAAAGAAAAGAAAAAGAAAATGTATGAAAAGTTCTTTACTTACTGCTTGATTCATAATCATTCTGTAGTTATAATTTTAAAGGTGATTGTGTTTATATGTATGTATTTTTGTTTTTAAAAAGTAACTTCAGTGTCGTTCTGTTCCTTTTCAGGTCAGTTGAACACACCGATGGTCAGAGTGTCCTAACAGACTCACTGTGGCGGCGATATAGTGAATTTGAGTTGTTGAGAAACTACCTTTTAGTTTACTATCCACATATTGTTGTGCCACCTCTGCCAGAAAAACGGGTAAGAAGTGAAATGGCAGTAGTTTAGAAGTCTTCCGCATTGAGACTATTCTTAATGATTGTTTTGTTTACCTAGGCAGAATTTGTTTGGCATAAACTCTCTGCTGACAACATGGATCCAGATTTTGTGGAGCGGCGACGGATTGGTTTAGAAAACTTCCTCTTGAGGATTGCTTCACATCCCATCCTTTGTAGAGACAAAATCTTCTATCTGTTTTTAACACAGGTATTTTTCTTTTATTTAGTCTTAGTAAAATATTCATTTAATTTGGGTTTCGTAAAAAAAAATTGTAGAATACTTATGTTAAGGATCTTTTTGTTAATTTACATGCAATTTATTTTTTTGTTATGAATTTCCAATTAATGGATTATGTTATTATTTTGGCTAACATTTTTGTATTTAAAGATACTGATGATGGTATTTTTGGTATCATTTAAATAATAGTAAAATTTGTCTTCAGTATTTTGAAGCTCAGATCTATAAAATCTTGGGTGCACCATTTGGTAATCTTTTAGAAGTTGGATTGAATTGTTTTGTTTTGTTTTGTTTTGAGATGGAGTCTTGCTGTGTCTCCCAGGCTGGAGTGCAGTGGCGCAAACTCGGCTCACTGCAAGCTCCGCCTCCCAGGTTCACGCCATTCTCCTGCCTCAGCCTCCGGAGTCGCTGGGACTACAGGCGCCCGCCACCTCGCCCGGCTACTTTTTTTGTATTTTTAGTAGAGACGGGATTTCACCGTGTTAGCCAGGATGGTCTCAATTTCCTGACCTCGTGATCCGCCCGTCTCGGCCTCCCTAAGTGCTGGGATTACAGGCTTGAGCCACCACCCCCGGCCGGATTGAATGTTTAATTTTGAAGTGAAAAGAAATTTTTTTAAACCTCTCTCTCCAATCCCTGCTGAAGTAAGAACAGAATGATAGGAATTTAATTTACTTAGTTTGGAATATTTGCTTTGAAGTAATGATTTCTAAAATTAACTTCAATTTTTAGGAAGGTAACTGGAAGGAGACTGTGAATGAAACTGGGTTTCAGCTGAAGGTAAGAATGTTTCTGTGAAATTTGCCATGTTCCTTTACAGTTCCCAGCATGGTGCCATGCACTAATTGTGAACTTGGTATTTACTGTGTAAACGAATGTTGGAAATTGTCTTTACAATAAGTGTCATTGGTAAGGTTTTCAAAGAGACACTGCAGTTCACTTTCAATTTGTGTAATTTTAGTTACTAATGAGACTATAATGGGCAAATTTATTCTACAGGGAAAGAACATTGTGAAACAGTGATTTATTTTGTTTTTTTTAGTTAGTGTTTGTAGTAATGAAGCAGTAATTTAAGTACAAGTTGTAGATTTTCCCCAGTGTACTAGTATTATACCTTGCCTCTTTTTTTTTCTTCTGTCCTGTTTCCACTCATATCCCTGCCCCCGACAATTGCTCACTCTATCAGATATGAAAGAGTCCAACCTTAGCAGTCTAAAAGATAAGCCCTTGGTCATGCTGCTTCTGTCTGTTGAGACATGGTGGCCAGTTTTAAATGGGGACAAAGGAGTCATTTTGAAATAGTTCTAAGTTAGTTTTATCTGTTAGTGGTACAGGATTATTTAGTTTTTGTAACAGCTTTTTAAATTTAGTCATTAGAATTAGTGTTTGGGAATGAGATGGTGATCTGAAAATCAAGGAGCATAGTGGTGGTGAGCTGGACACCCGAATTCTCTGCTGCTCTTTATTTCTTTCCTAAAATACATACAACAAAGGTTATTACAAACTTTTAAAAGTTTTCATCTCTGGTGTAAACTGAATAGGTAAGTAGACTAACAGAATATAAATTGATATATAATGTAATAGAAATCGTTAAATGACTCACATGAAAATACAGTATCAAAAGTTTAATATAATATGTCTAGACAAGAAGAAAATTTTTTTACAGTAAAATTCCCATGAATTGGCAGATAGGTATTTGAAATTTGGCACAAAACAAACTAGAAAGAGGAAATTTTTTTTCTGCAAAGAAAATATGATAAACCAGTTCTGTCATAAACTGATTCTAATTTATAAATATTTTGAGGTTTTTATGATTTTGAGACAGAGTCTTGCTCTGTCACCCAGGCCGGAGTGCAGTGGTGTGATCATGGCTCACTACATCTTTGAACTCCTGGACTCAAGCCATCTGCCTGCCTCAGCCTCCCAAGTAGCTGAGACTACAGGTGTGTGCCACCATACCTGGCTAATTTTAACTTTTTTCTTCTGTAGAGATGAGATGAGGTCTCACTATGTTGCCTAGGCCAGTTTCGAACTCCTGAGCTCAATTGATTCTCTCACCTCAGCCTCCCAAAGTGCTAGTTTTACTGTGCCCAGCTATAAATATTTAGTTGACAGATGTACTGAAACAATTAGAATTTTCTTGGCTGTAATTCATCACTTAATAACACTCAGAGGGGATGGTAGAATTTTAGTTTAGGGTTGGATTTGAAATAACTTGGAAGTTTAAAAACTGATTTATGTTTAGATAGAGTTTTCTGAAAAATAGTTCAAGATATGTTAAAAGCTAACAAGGAAAAGATTAAAATACAATCGTTTTAGTGAATTCTCTTTATATAACAAAAATTTTTAAAAGTCTAGTCATTAAGTCTTTACTGTAGTTAATAGTTACAAGTTTTTGTCCTTGAATCCAGTTTTTGGCTATAACTTTAGTGATTCTGAGAAGACTCTTGAGTTCCCCATCATTATAAAATTGCTATTTACCGAGTGCCTTGAATCTTATGTGTAGGTGCTACTAAGTATTTAGATAGAATGTTTCATTGTGGGGGAGTCTTATGTATTGTACTTTTAAAAAGTATTTGAAAGGTAATATTACTATACAGAATTAATAATTCAAAACATCAGACTTCTAATGAAGTGAGCCAGAAACAAAATTGATGGAGAGAATTCAGAAACCCATATGTCTCTCTGTATTCCTTATTTTGTTGTGAATGTATGTCTTGTTTTAAGTCCTTCCTTCCGTCAGGGAAATGGGACCTTTTTGCATAGCCTCATATACATGTGTAAATCATACAAATGTCCACAATCATATGTACGTAACATATGTCTGTGTGTGTATATATATAGAGAGAGAGATTGAGTGTGTCACATTCCACTTATCTGGAGGTCATATATTTGGCAGTTACAGCTAACCTGATCACAATTGAAAGCTGGTATTTAAGCCAAAACTGACATCTGAGATGTTCAAGGGGATGTAACATTGGCTTGCTGCTATACTTTACTACTATACTTTGGTCTTCCCGGAGCAGACCCGTTAATTTTATTATAGGTATTCAGACAAACTTGGCTGTTTTTTAGGTTACAACATATTTTAACAGAAGATTAAAAAGTGAGTGAAGACAGGCACATTGTGACAATAGTGACAATTGACAGCTGAGCCTGATAGCGGAAAAGAGGTAGCAGTGGTATGTGAGTCACACGTCACAGAATGGGTACATTTGGCATGAGGCAAAATCCCTACCCACCTGTAATCCCTAAGGGTATCATAGATGGATTCAGTATTTGTTGTTTGTAATGGTTAACTGGAGGCCTCAAGAAAAAGTAGAATTTTGCTTGTGTACTCTTAATTCAGTGTGTGGTCAGTGGACTGCGTGTAACTCAATTGATGGGATTGTTTGTTCAAAATACTGAATTCATCCCAGACGTCCTTAATCCCATTAGCCTAAAATTTGACAACTATTGCTATAAGGTGATAAAACTATTTTTAGGAAGATAATTTTAGAAAGATTTTCAAAAATGGTAAAAAAGAAGAAAACTTTTTTTAGAATCTAAAGCAGTTTCTTATCTAAGTATTACCATCATATACTCTTACTATTTGCTAGGCACTATGCTATAATTATACTATGTTTATTTTGCTGAATATTGCCTCAGTACCTTTGAGGTGAGTCAATATTCTCATTTTTTAGATGAGGAACTCTAGAACGTGACTTAGCCCAGGTCACATAATTATAAGTGATAGAGGCTGAATCCAAGTCTAGACTAACTCAAAGCCCTCCTTAATTACCATCCCATATTACCTCTCTTGCTTATTAATTATGTAATTAATATTTGCAGAGATTGTTGGTAAAGGAAGTGTTGAAAGCTTTATTTCTGTGAAAATGAGGTCATTCTGAATGAGACCAAATATTCATATCTTATAAGAATATTTGTCCTTGGCTCTTGGATTGTTATCCTCAAATTGAAATGTTATCTTACTTTAATTTTCCTTTTCTCAGACTTATTTTATCTGTAGTTTTGGCCTACTACATTAATATTTTCTTCAAATGTTTGGGAGTGATTATTACACCCAGCAAGATAATCTAAAATTTAGTTTCTTTTTTTTTTTGAGATGGAGTTTCGCTCTGTCTCCCAGGCTGGAATGCAGTGGCGCGATCTCGGCTCACTGCAAGCTCCACCTCCCTGGTTTAAGCCATTCTTCTGCCTCAGCCTCCAGAGTAGCTGGGACTACAGGCACCCACCACCATGCCTGGCTAATTTTTTTGTATTTTTAGTAGAGACAGGGTTTCGTCGTGTTAGCCAGGATAATCTCAATCTCCTGACCTTGTGATCTGCCTGCCTCGGCCTCCCAAAGTGCTGGGATTATAGGCGTGAGCCACCGCACCCAGCCAAAATTTAGTTTCTTTTTATCTGTGTTCTATTTAACGTAAGCAGGAGCAACCAATTTTTTCATCATTACTGGTTTTTGACATTTCTTCTTTTTTGGGAGGTGGAATAGTTGTATAAATACTCAATCTGGGCTTGGTGACGTGTTCCTATAGTCCTAGCTACTTGAGAAGCTGAGGCAGGAGAATCACTTGAGCCCAGGAGTTTGAAACCAGACTGGGCAACATAGTGAGACTCTGTTTCTATTTAAGAATAAATACCTACACAAAATATAAATACTCATTTTACTTAATTCAGTGAAAGAAGAGCAAAGGGTTTATCCCTAGAGTAATGAACATATAAAGTAGTTGATTTAATATAAAAGTAACATTTTAACTCAGTTAACATGAAAGTATTCTTCTGAATACCCAATCCTTAAATGAATTTAGGCTGATTCATAAGAACCCAGGACCCTGCCTCTTCCTTGGAGCAAGAACTACCAGAGCCAAGGTCTGGGCCCTTAGTTAGGATCTCTGTTAATCTCGTTATTGCACAGGAACTCTGAGAGATCCAATGTGGAGATTCCAAATGCTGGTCCCTACAGCGTGAGGTACTCTTCTAAGTATTATGGATACAGTAGTGAATGAGCTGGAAATGTTCATAACCTCTGTGTTATTGTGGAGCTTATATTTTAGTCGTCAGAGACATTAAGTTAGCATTTAAATAAAAGATAAGATACTTTAAAAATAGTGGTAAGTAGTATAAAGGAAATAAAGCATCATCCTTGTTGGGGAATATGACAGCAGGGATTATTTTTAAGGGTTACCCTAAGATGGGTGACCATAAAGTTTATTATCCAAGTGGGAACCCTTTGGAGAGGAAATGGGGACGTTTAAGATGAGGAGAACACGTTGCACTCCAACCTGGGTGACAGAGCAAGATTCTGTCTCAAAACAAAACAAAACAAAAGACTAGGACAACATTCATAAATCAGGACTGTCCTGGGCAACCTAGGCCACATGGTCAACCTCCTTTAAAAAGCTTACATTTGAGCTGAGACATTAGTGATGATAAGAAACCTGCAGTGGAGTCACCAGAGGCCGAGGAAGAGGAATGCTCCTTGAGAGGGAGGCCCAGGCAGGGTGTGCCTTAGTAGGTAATGTGTTGGGGAAGATAAAGCAGGTAAAAGTGTTGCCACAGCAGCCTTTGTACAGTCCAGGGGCCACCTTCACACTGGGTCTTTTTATGGCTCTATTCTTTTTTTTGTTTTTTTGAGATGAAGTCTTGCTCTGTCGCCCAGGCTGGAGTGCCATGGTGTGATCTCGGCTCACTGCAAACTCTGCCTCCCGGGTTCAAGGGATTCTCCTGCCTCAGCCTCCTGAGTCGCTGGGATTACAGGCATGCGCCACCACACCGGGCTAATTTTTTGTATTTTTAGTAGAGACAGGGTTTCGCCATATTGGCCACGCTGGTTTCAAACTCCTGACCTCGTGATCCGCCTGCCTCAGCCTCCCAAAGTGCTGGGGTTACAGGCATGAGCCACTGCGCCTGGCCTATAGCTCTTATATTCTTAATGGACAGCCAAGAATCAAGTGAACAATATGATTTCAGATAATGCTGTTCTAGAGGGAGTAAAATAGGATCATAGGAAACAATAAGGAATTAAGGGGCATCTTTAGGTGTTGAATGGGGAATCTGATTAGGTGGGCGATAACCTATCAGATTTGGAACAGTCCAGGTAGTTTTTCAGAGATCCAGCTTTTGGGAGAAGTTTCTGGTTTGGTGACATTTTAGGCAGCTTTCCCCTTTTCGTGTAATCTTGTGAAATGAGCAGATTGAGTTGGATGTGGAGATGGACCTGATCTGACAAAACATTTGGTAAGCAAAAGTTAGAATGGTGAGGCCGGGCGCGGTGGCTCAAGCCTGTAATCCCAGCACTTTGGGAGGCCGAGGCGGGTGGATCACGAGGTCAGGAGATCGAGACCATCCTGGCTAACATGGTGAAACCCCGTCTCTACTAAAAATACAAAAAACTAGCCGGGCGTGGTGGCGGGCGCCTGTAGTCCCAGCTACTCGGAGGCTGAGGCGGGAGAATGGCGTGAACCCGGGAGGTGGAGCTTGCAGTGAGCCGAGATCGCGCCACTGCACTCCAGCCTGGGCGACAGAGCGAGACTTCGTCTCAAAATTTATATTTTAAATTTAAAAAAAAGTTAGAATGGTGATCTTTTACATTTATAAATGGCTTTTAAATTGGTAAATTGGTGACTTTAAAAGTAAAAAATAAATTGCTGATGTTAAAAAGCAAGAGATTCAAGAAAAGATACAAATGAGTATCTTTTTCCTTAGTGTTTTATGTAGTTTCATCTTCATTTAAAGAATCACATTTTGCATGTGATTGAAGTCATAAACACAAGATCCTTTGGTTTTTAGTTATTTTTAATATATGCCTTAAATTCATAGATGTTTTTATTGATAAGGACTTTGACATATATTAGCTCATTTTTCCTTGAGATGTAAGAAAGGTCCAGAATTTGTGAAATACTGATTTTAGAAATAGGAGAATTCCATAAGAGAATTCCCTAAAATCAAAATAAACTACTTTAGGTATTGTTTACATAGCTCTTTAAATCTCTTTTGGTCTGAAGTTCTAGGAGACTGAACTTGTGAGTAGTGTATTTGTTATATTTGTCTTTATTTTCTTAACCAGGTAATCTGGGAAGCCTTAGTAATATTTTTGTTTTGTTTGTTTATTCATTAACAGTATTTGTAATTATGGGTTGGAAGTTGTAATAGTGTGAAATTTTCAAGGTGGGATTTTAAAAACCAGACCACATTTTGAAATTGATTCCTGATTGAGCTACCTTTTATGAACCCTAATAGTTCTTGTACCTTGGTTAGAAAAGTTGTTTGGTTGTCTTTTTTTTTTTAAATGAGAATTTAGGACAGGACAGGATTTGGATGTGTTAACACATTTTATGCAGTGAAATTATTATTTAGTATTTATCTCTCTGTTTCTTCTTTGAGAGTAATTATCTAGAAATAAGTGAATAAAATAGTTAAAAAGTTGTGTTGTCTGACAACATTTTCTGCTAGCTAGAAAGTAATTGCTGTCATCTAGCTCGTTTTATTTAGTAGAGTGTTACTTAGTACATGTATTTCTATATTCTTTCTTCTAAAATATAGATTGTGAAAATGAGAAAAACCAATGTACATTTGCTTTGGATTCCATCTGATAACTACCCTTAGTAGATGCAGACTCTAAAGCAGTAGTTTCTTTTTTGAAATGGAGTCTCTCTGTCGCCCAGGCTGGAGTGCAGTGGCGTGGTCTCAGCTCACTGCAACCTCTGCCTCCCAGGTTGAAGTGACTCTCCTGCCTCAGCCTCCCAAGTAGCTGGGATTACAGGCACGCGCCACCACACCCAGCTAATTTTTTTGTATTTTTAGTAGAGTCGAGGTTTATCCTTATTGGCCAGGCTGGTCTCAACCTCCTGACCTCAAGTGATCCTCCTGTCTCGGCCTCCCAAAGTGCTGGGATTACAGACATGAGTCACTGTGCCCGGCCATTAAAGCAGTAGTTTCATTTAGTTTATATATACAGATCATTGCTTTTCTTGGCTTAGAGAAAAACTACTGTTTTCACATGACCTCTTCCGAATTCTAATAATGCATTGCTATATGCCTGTTCGTGTATTGGTTGGTGTGTACAGTTGTTTTACTTTGGTACCATTGAATGCCTTGTATTCAGTCTATTTTATAGTATGTTTTTGTAGTGTTTTCAAAAATAATTACTAAGCTTTTTTTTAGGCATGTTTAATGTGTTTACAACAATTGATATGAAGAAAACTGTACTTGAGCATCTTAATTCTAAAGGGAAAGTAAAATTGTTTGAATTTTATACCCTGAAATGTAATTGTATTAAGTGAACAAATTATTTTTTCCAGGCAGACTCCAGGTTAAAAGCGCTTAATGCAACATTCAGAGTGAAAAACCCAGACAAGTAAGGTTTTGTTTTAATAACAGTTACAATGTTGTTTTGAATGGTGCCTATCAGTCTATTTAATTTTTCATTTCTGAATGTATGCACTTTATTTGCTAAATATTTTACATATTCACATTTAGTGAAATCCTCTTCAAGTTTAAAACTGAATTTGAAATTTGATAACTTGATTGGGGGTATGATTGTGACTGAAGTTTTATAAAATTAAACCGTTGCTTTTTTCTAGAAGGGTTTATTAAGTGTTGTTGCAGATATCAGAAAAATGAGAAAAGTAATTTTAATTTTATAGTTTTCCTTATATGATTTTGCTTGTTGAATATGCATGGCTCAAGATAAGAAAATTATATACTTTTTACATATACTTAATAATGAACCATCTAGTTTGTATACCAAGAAAATTTCACAAAGGTGTATGACAAATACTTGATTTTATTAATATCAGCTAGTGTTTGTGAGAGCATTTCCATATTAAAAGAAGCCAGTGTATTCAGAAATTACTTAACATGGGGTGAGACCTATGTATTTAAGATTTTGGTTTTGCTTAATCTTTAAATGTGGTGGATAATTCAAACTCTATGGACCTTTACTTGGCAATTTGGTTCAGTTAGAGTTTTTTAGCTGGATATGTGCTTAGGCAGATGAGGCTTTTTTGTTTTGCAGGACCAAATTTATGAAGTCTGTTAGAATTTCTCTAGTGAATCCTTCCGCACTAATTTCTACATTGTGTAAATTCTTACCAGACAAAGGCGAGGTCTGCATGTTTTGATGACCTATTATGCCTGACTTTATAAACCATAACATATTAACAAAATGCCCCTGATTTTTCATATAAATTTTTAATATAAAATCTAAATGAATATTTTTAAATTTTGGTAATTAGGAGGTTGTGATGGTAAGTTGATTTTTTAAATTTTAGTTTTAATTTTTTTTATTTTTTGAGACAGAGTCTTGCTCTGTCGCCCAGGCTGGAGTGTAGTGGCGTCATCCCTGCTCACTGCAACCTCGGCCTCCCAGGTTCAAGCAATTATCCTGCCTCAGCCTCCCGAGTAGCTAGGATTATAGGCACCCCCGACAACGCTCAGCTAATTTTTGTATTTTAGTAGAGATGGAGTTTTGCCATGTATTAGGCAGGCTGGTCTCAAACTCCTGACCTCAGGCGATCCACCCGCCTTGGCCTCCCAAAGTTCTGGGATTACAGGTGTGAGCTACCATGCCTGGCCTTTTTTTTTCTTTCTTTTTTTTTTAATAGACTGTTTTTTAGAGCGGTTATAGATTTAGTAGAGTTAGCAACATTGAGCAGAGTATACAGAGAATTCCCATATACCTTCTCTTCCACACCCCTCCCCACTGACCTGTCAGAGCCTCCCTAACTATCAGCATCCCACACCAGAGAGCTGTGTTTGTTGCGGTTGGTGAACCTACATTGAAACAGCGTTATCAGCAAAGACCATCATTTACGTCAGGGTTCACACTTGGTGTCGGGCAGTTTTTGAGTTTGGACAAATGGATAATAACATGTACCCACCATTATCATTTTATACAGAATACTATTACTGTCCTAAAAATCCTCTCTGCTGCACCTGTTCATCTCCTTCCTCAACTCCTGGCAACCACTGATCTTTTTATTATCGCCATAGTTTTCTTTTTTTTTTTTTTAGAATGTCACATCATATACAGTATGTAAACATTGAGATTGGCTTCTTTCACTTAATTTGCATCTATGGTTCCATTGAGGTTTTTGATAAGTATTATACTAACATGCATGGTATATAAGAGATGTTCTCTAGATTAAGAACTAAAATTATAAGTCACTCTCAAAAAAAGCTCTGGAAAACTTAGTAAGCTAAATGTATGACTTTGGTGGCTGTACATCCATTAGAGAATCATTTTTGATTGATATTTTGATAATATTTTTGATTAATACTAATATTTTGTCAATTAGTATTTTTTGGTTGAATGGAAAATATTCTGTCAACTGAATGTTTTTCCTCCCTTTTCTGACCCAGCCAGGTTTTCTGAACTGCTGAATTTTATTTACGATCCATATTGTGTGCATAATTTTAAGTTTAATATGACCAATAATGTCACCAAGGCAGTTCTTTTGCCCTTATGTTCTTGTTAAAGTGTATAATTGCTGTATAATTAGTAATAAGATTTGTTTGTCTTAAATTCTGGATAATTGTGTATATTGGTCATTGTTATATCAGATTCTTAATATGTAGAATCTCTTTTATAGATCTAGCTGTTCCAATAGATTATTTCTATATTCTTATTAAAATATATTACTAAAATAGTTTTGTTATTTCCTAAAATTCAGAAAACCAGAAAGATTGTTTTAGAGGGATTACCAAAATGATTCTTCTAGTACTTGCTTCATTCATGTTTATCTTTCCCCAAACTAGACTGTTCAGAGTAGTGAGTGGGAGGGCCTGGAGTCTTCTGCTTTTATGTGGCCTTAGGTACCCTGTAAATGCTTTCTTTTGCATATTGGATTGTGTGTGTACATAGATACACATATATACATATATATACACACACATATATGTATTTTTTGTTTGTTTGTTTGTTTGTTTGTTTTTTGAGACAGAGTCTCGCTCTGTCCCCAGGCTGGATGGAGTGCAGTGGCGCGATCTTAGCTCACTACAAGCTCTGCCTCCCAGGTTCACACCATTCTCCTGCCTCAGCCTCCCGAGTAGCTGGAATTACAGGCGCCCGCCACCATGTCCGGCTAATTTTTTGTATTTTTAGTAGAGACAGGGTTTCACTGTGTTAGACAGGATGGTCTCGGTCTCCTGACGTCATGATCCACCTGCCTCGGCCTCCCAAGATGACATGTATATTTTTTTTTTGAGATGCGGTCTCACTATGTTGTTCAGGCCGGTCTGGAATTGCTGGGCTCAGCAATGCCCCCTGCCTCAGCCTCTCGAATAGCTGGAACTACAGGTGGATGCCACTGTGCCCAGCTTGTATATGTTTCTTAAAAGAGGTGTGCCCAAGGTCTATCTCCATTTATTGAGCATCTTATATTGTTGCAAATAAACTAAACCCGCTAAGTCAAAATCTAGGTGGTAAACTGACCAGATTATATAAGTAACATATTCTTTTTTTTTTTTTGGAGTCGTAGTCTCGCTCTCTTGCCAAGGCTGGAGTGCAGTGGCGCAGTCTTGGCTCACTGCAAGCTCTGACCCCCAGGTTCACACCATTCTCCTGCCTCAGCCTCCTGAGTAGCTGGGACTACAGGCACCCACCACCATGCCTGGCAATCTACTGTCTGTTGTAGAAATAAGCAACACTAACCACTCATGTACTGTGCTACACTGCATAGTAGAAGTTTCATCTAATGTGGCCAGTTT
Organism: Papio anubis; assembly: GCF_008728515.1. Classification (NCBI taxonomy): domain Eukaryota; kingdom Metazoa; phylum Chordata; class Mammalia; order Primates; family Cercopithecidae; genus Papio; species Papio anubis. Next base: position 45,288,524 of record NC_044977.1, on the reverse strand, counting down.
TTCTTGGTTGGAAAAAATCTATGTGACTTTAGTTAACTCATATATAAAGTGATAGTTTTTTCTTTTAAAAGAAAACTAGTTAGATAATTGAGGCTATGATTTGTTCAGGTTATTCCCCGAGCTTCCAAATATCAGGTTATATCATTTTCTTATGCTGAGTTTGGGGCAGGAAGTATGGATAGAGAGAAATCTATATAGTGAGTTTTCTTCAAGGAGCTCAAGGTACATCGTATTAAGAATGCTTACAGAGGCCAGGCACGGTGGCTCACGCCTGTAATCCCAGCACTTTGAGAGGCCAAGGTGGGTGGATCATGAGGTCAGGAATTCGAGATCAGCCTGGCCAACATGGTGAAACCCCGTCTCTACTAAAAATACAAAAATTAGATGGGTGTGGTGGGGCAGGCCTGTAATCCCAGCTACTCAGAAGGCTGAGGCGGGAGAATTGCTTGAACCCGAGAGGCGGAGGTTGCAGTGAGCCGAGATCATGCCACTGCACTCCAGCCTGGGCAACAGAGCAACACTCCGTCTCAAAAAAAAAAAAAAAAAAAGAATGCTTACAGATAGGGAGGCAAGAACCAAAGTGTAGAAACTAGAAGAGGAGGTTGGGGAGTGGACTGTCATTTATGATTTCTAACAGTCACTCAGACTAGTGTTTCTTTTCTTTCAGGGCTTTATCTTCGGTAATAGTTGCACAAGTTGTAAAGGAGCATAAGACAATCTGTATGGCTTGATTTACTTTCAGTATAATAGCTAGGTAGAGAAAACTACAGCCATATGCAAATATGAAATCCAAATAAGGCTGGGCGCAGTGGCTTACGTCTCTAATCCTAGCACTTGGGAGGCCAAGGCAGGCGGATCACTTGAGGCCAGGAGTTCAAGACCAGCCTGACCAACATAGTGAAACCCTGTCTCTCTAAAACTACAAAAATTAGCCAGTCTTGGTGGCACATGCCTGTAATCCCAGCTATTTGCGGGGCTGAGGCACGAGAATAACTTGAACTGGGGAGGTGGAGGCTGCAGTGAGTCGAGATTGTGCCACTGCACTCCAGCCTGGGTGACAGAGTGAGACTCTGTCTAATAAAAAAAGGAAAGCCATGTAAAATAGATAAGTTATACCCCCAAGCTATGTTTTTGCCTTTGTTGTTGTTTTTGAGACAAAGTCTTGCTCTGTTATCCAGGCTGGAGTGCAGTGGCATGATCTCAACTTACTGTAGCCTCCACCTCCCAGGCTCAAGTGATCCTCCCACCTCAGCCTCCCAAGTAGCTGAGACTACAGTCAAGCACCCCCATGCCTAGCTAGTTTTTTGTTTTGTTTTGTTTTGTTTTGTTTTTTCTTTTTTGTTTTTTTTGGAGATGGAGTCTCTCTCGCTAAGCTGGAGTGCAGTGGCATGACCTTGGCTCACTGCAACCTCTGCCTCCCAGGTTCAATCAATTCTCTCTGCCTCAGCCTCTCAAATAGCTGGGATTACAGGCGCCCACCACCACACCTGGCTAATTTTTCTATTTTTAGTAGAGACGGGGTTTCACCATGTTGGCCAGGCTGGTCTCCTACTCCTGACCTCAGGTGATCCACTCGGCCTGGCTGTTTTTTTTTCCTTTTTGTAGAGACAGGGTCTCACCGGCTCAGGCTGGTCTCAAGTGATCCTCCTACCTTGGCCTCCCAAAATGCTGGGATTACATATGTGAGCCACTGCACCTAGCCATGTTTTTGCCTTTGAGCTTGGAGAGAAGCATTCTCAAAAAGCCTTGATGGAGGGTCTTTTCAACATGAGTCTTGAGAAATGGATGAGATCTGATTAGGAGAGGCTCCTGTCCAGGCTTACTTACTAAAAGTATGTTAAAGAATATGGAGAATAAGGCCAGACATGGTAGCTCACACCTGTAATCCCAGCACTTCAAGAGGCCAAGGTAGGCAGATCACTTGAGGTCAGAAGATTGAGACCAGCCTGGCCAAGATGGTGAAACCCTGTCTTTACTAAAGGTACAAAAATTAACCGGGCCTGGTGGCACATGCCTGTAGGCCCAGCTACTTGGGAGGCTGAAATGGGAGAATCACTTGAACTCAGGGGTCAGAGGTTGCAGTGAGCCAAGATCGTGCCACTGCACTCCAGGCTGGGTGACAGAGCTAGACCCTGTCTCAAAAAACAGAATATGGAAAATAAAGGGAAACATAAAGCCTATAATGGCAATAGGTATACTTTGAGGAGAATAGAAAATATGGCTAATTCAGGCCATAGGACATACTGGATTTGAATATAGACAGCCTCAAACTACAGTCTTATCAGAATCTGCATTTACATGTTCAGTTTTGCATGCCTCGAAGACAGGAATTTTAGATACTTAGTATTTCAGGAGGCAAGTTTTATGTCACCATCTTCCTAGTACGGACTGTCCTCTTTTTAAACTCCCTGCTTTCCAGTGAAACTGTAACATTCTGACGTTATATATGATTTTTAGTCTTTGATATTTCTCTAAGAACACCTAATCATTTATAAGAGTCCTCATTTTAATATGCAGACATTCTAGAATTTGACTTGGGCTAAGAAGTTATACCCTCATTTTCAGAAAATTAATTCCTTAATTCCTTTATTTCTTTTTTTATTTTTTAATTTTTCTAAATTTTTGAGACAGAGTCTTGCTGTGTCGCCCAGGCTGGAATGCAGTGGCACAATCTAGGCTCACTGCAAGCTCTGCCCCCTGGGTTCACGCCATTCTCCTGCCTCAGCCTCCCAAGTAGCTGGGATTACAGGCGCCCGCCACCACACCCGGCTAATTTTTTGTATTTTTAGTAGAGACGGAGTTTCACCGTGTTAGCCAGGATGGTCTCGATCTCCTGACCTCATGATCCACCCACCTCAGCCTCCCAAAGTGCTGAGATTACAGGCGTGAGCCACTGTGCTCAGCTCCTTTATTTCTTAAGCATACATTATTATCTAAAACTTGATGAATTTTTCAATCTTCACCTTTAGGTCCTCTGATTTCCCAGTAATTGTGATTTTTTTCAAAGGTGCACATCTGTCTCTGTCCCCTAGGTGTTCAGAATCTTTTAGCCCTGACTTTCTGGTGATGTTATCACCTGGGGATGATTTGTGTTGTCACTCCTCTCCCTGAACAAGAGATTATACCAATGTGTTAATCAAACAGAGAAACTTTAGTATGCCTTATATGTTCTGTGACCAAAGGTGTTAAGACCTTTCAACTCCAGAAACCGCTGCTTCACCTAATTTAAGTGTTCTGAGGCTTACTGTTTATATTCTTATACATTTCTCATATCCAGATATGACAGCTAAGAATTTTGTAGTCATGCCAGATCCCGAGTATGGAAGCCGACAAAGAAACGTTTTTAGGGCACCTAATCAGTTCTGGAGAAGCTCCAGAAGACCTGATCTTTAAGAATTTCTAGCTCCTGGGACCCAGCACTAGAAGATCTGATCAAAGAGTTTAGCAAAGTATTAGCCTCTTGAAACTTAAATTCAAATCATAAAACTTCTAAGGGAAAATTATACCAGCTCAGTTGTCACTGGCTCTACATAAAGAAAGCCACTGATAGTTATCTGAGATTTTATGTAAATATATATAAAATATATATTTATATATAAATTTAATTTTATTTAAATAAAAATGTTTTGGAGTACATAATATATTCTTATGGTTAACCAGATATATATGTAGATTGATAAGTATGGAAAAGTTGTACAGTGAAAAGTCTCATTCCTGTTCCTCTCTATGCGTTTCCTCTCCCCAGAGAGTAATACCTTGTTAGTTTTTAGGTTTATATTCCTTCAAAGTTTTATCCTACAAATGCAAGTGTACATTTTCCACCTTCCATCTTGGATATAAAAAGGGAGATTTGTACTCCACTTAATTGGGAGCCAATCTTGCCAGCTCTTTTATCCCTGAATTATTTTCCTTGCTGAAAAACACTGCCTTGAGGGAGTAAGAGCAGTTAAGTATTTTATCTAATGATTTGATGTCCTCCACCTCACCACTGCCTCTTTATTTAAATGAACCTACTGTACAGTAACTGAATACTTAGGGTCTGTGAAAAGTTGTTTAAGCCACATTACAGAGTTTGGACTTTGTCTCAGGATCAGTGGATAACATCTCTGCAGTAGAAAGCTGCTTAAAAGCAAGGGGGTGGTATAGATTTGCATTTTGGAAGATCATCCAAGCAGAATGGACAGTAGATTAGAGGAGTGTGGGAGTGGGCTAAGAGGCCAATCAGGAGGACTGGTGAGAGATGATGATGCTAATCTGAATTTAGGGCATTGGCAGAGAGGCCAGAGAAAAGTGAGTGTATTGGGGCAATGTTTAGGAGATAGAATCAACAGACTGGGCAATTAGTGGAATGTATGGGGTGAAGGAGAGAAAGAAATACAGATGGCACTCAGGTTTCATTCTTCAGAGTGCAAGGGAGCACAAGGGAAAGAGATTTTGTGGAGTAGTGGAAGATAGGCTGAGCTTTGGCTATGTAAGCAAGTACAAATGTGTACTAAATTAGTTGGTTTTTATAGATCCGGAGTTAGGAGAGATTTGGGCTCATGATAGAAATTTGGAATCTAGCAATATGTAGATCGTAATCATGAAGCTTTGTGAATGACAAGTCACATAGGAATGTGTAGATTGAAAGATGGATTGGAAGATAGCTGAGGACCTAGGACTGGACCTTGAAGAATGTCAGCACTTTAAGGGTGTTTTCAAAGTATAACCACCTGAGGTCAGCTGGGCATAGTGATGCCCATCTGTAGTCTCAGCTGTTTGGGAGGCTGAGGCAGGTGGATCAAGGGCTGCAGTGAGCTAGGATCAAGCCACTGCACTGCAACCTGGGTGACACAGTGCTGGGCCTTTAAAAAAAAACAAAAAACAAAAAAAACACGGGGGAAAAAAAAAAGTGTAACCTGAGGACTACCAGCTTGTGAATCCTGTGGATGAGCTATAAAATTCAGATTCAGATTCCTGAGTCCCAAGAGGACCTTGGGGTATTCACATCCCTCTGAGAGACCATCAGTAGTGTTTTTAAGAAACATTTTGGCGGGGCGTGGTGGCTCACACTTGTAATCCCAGCACTTTGGAAGGCCGAGGCAGGTGATCACGTGAGGTTGAGAGTTCAAGACCAGCCTGACCAACATGGAGAAACTAAAAATACAAAATTACTAAAAATACAAAACTACTAAAAATACAAAATTAGCTGGGTGTGGTGGTACATGCCTGTAATCCCAAATACTCAGGAGACCGAGGCAGGAGAATTGCTTGAACCTGGGAGGTGGAGGTTGCGGTGAGCCAAGATCACGCCATTGCACTCCAGCCGGGACAACAAGAGTGAAACTCTGTTTCAAAAAAAAAAGATTTCAGGAATTTTTTGCACACCACAGTTGGAGATGTAAGAGATGGGTGAAGGAAGTGAGTACTACAAAAGAGCTTCAGGAGTGACCAGAGAGTGACATAAAAGGAAAGCCATGAGAAAAATAACACTGACAAGGAAACAGATCTTTGAGAAGGAGGATGGTATCAGCTGTTGCATTGCCAAAAGGATCAAGTAAGAGGAGAACTAAAATGGATCGTTGAATATTACAACATGAAAATAGTTGGTGACTTTGTCAGGAATATTTCCCTACTATATAGTGCTGGAGGCAGAAGCTAGATTCTCATAGGCTGTGCAGTGAATGGGAATGGAAGAAGTGGTTATTGCTGGGGAAGTGATGCCTTGTGAAAGCTTGGCTATAAAAGGGGTAGATATTGACAGGGTGTTAATAGCTGGGTGTGTTGTCAAGGGAGTGTGTATTTTAATCTGTGAGAGACCTGAGTTAATTGATATGCTAGTGAGAAGAAGTTTATAGAGATAGGAAGTTAGGAAATAGGAATATGGGTTGTAGCTGGAATGGAATCTAGAGCGTTAGATGGGAAGAAATCCTAATGGGAGGGGGAAAATGATGTAGATATGGGGAAGTGTGTAAGTTGATTGGCAGGAGGTGAAGGTGGGAGTTGTTCCCATCTGATGGCTTTTGTTTATCTGTGAAGGGGTTGTTGGGGAGTGACAGGTGGTGCATCAGAAGTGTTTGCTTCTTATGGAAAATGGCAGTTAATAGATGAGGGAAGCAAATTACTTGAGCAGAATTAAGACTGAGATTAGAGACCATGAGTTTATGATTGCACCGTAATGTATCTTTTAGCTCCTTAAAGTTTTTCCTGTTTTGTATTTTCAAAGTAATTTTTTCATACCAACAGATTTTTTTCTGTATCTCAGTTCCACGAGGAAGTGTGATATTATGAAGTGTGATATCTTGACTTTCAAAATATCAAAAGAAAGTATCATTTTATTTTAGATTTTTTGGATTTATATTGATATGTAAATGTTTAAGGCCAGCATATGTTTAAATAGAATCAGCTTTGTTATTCTCGGGAACTACTGTTTTTACTTTCAGTTTTTGAGTGCTTGTTTTCATTTGAAAAACGATTTTTTATTTGTTTCCTGTTACAGGAGATTTACTGACCTTAAGCACTATAGTGATGAACTGCAGTCTGTCATCTCACATCTTCTTCGTGTCAGAGCTGTAAGTGATCCCCAAAAGCTTTTTGATGCACATTTATACGGAAGTGCTTCTCATTTAATCATTATGTTTTTAAGTAATGGGTGGTATTTATCATGAATACCTGATTTTTGCATTTGAATTTAATATGTTCATCCTCTAAACTGCACTTTTTAAAAAAATGTGAAATGGTTTCTGTTATAAACAACTCAAAGAATTTTAGCCTGTTTTCTCCATGGTTTGTAATAGAATAGTTGTTTCAGATGTTGTCAAAAGGCCTGCCGTTTCAGTGCTGGAATGTGAATATGTGTAGGATTTTAGATCTACATATCGTATTCTTTCATGTTTTTTTTAGAGGTCTGTGAAATAGTTTATAGATTTTAGGCCATCCTGTGTCTGTGCTCTTAAATTCTACCAAATAAACTAATTTTAGATAATAGTTTGCCATGACAAAAGGGGCTAGAAATCAAGGAATAATAATTATACTTAACCATATAGTTCGGCTGTAATAGGCAAGGAGGAAAATACTTTTCAGTAAATTAATGTACCTGGAAAATGTACCATCCACTCTGGTCCCTTGTGGTAATCTAGAGGGAACCTTAGAACATGCTTGTGCCAACGGCTTTGAAAGAGACTAGGATACCAGGTAAGGTCACATTTTACGCTGACTGGAATCTGTAATCCTCTTTTTCATTATTATTACTTTTTTTTTTTTTTTTGATACAGAGTCTTGCTCTGTCACCCAGGCTGGAGTGCAGTGGCACAATCTCAGCTCACTGCAACCTCCACTTCCAGGGTTCGAGCAATTCTCCTGCTTCAGCCTCCTGAGTAGCTGGGATTACAGGCATGTGGCACCATGCCCAGCTAATTTTTGTATTTTTAGTAGAGATGAGGTTTCACCACATTAACAAGGCTGGTCTCCAACTCCTGGCCTCAAGTGATCTGCTCACCTCAGCCTCCCTAAGTGCTGGGATTATAGGCATGAGCCACTGCGCGCCTGGCCAGAATCCTCTTGAAATGAAGTATGTTGCCTGGAATTTGTTTTAATGAGTCTACCAATGAGCAGTGGAGAGTGGGGGCA